>NW_017099678.1:102130-131203 GCF_001412225.1 Nicrophorus vespilloides
ACTAATTTGGAAATAAAAAAATATTAACATTAAAATTATTATTTAAATTTATCAAAATAAATTAAAAATTAAACAGGCCATAATTATTAGGAATACAAATGCAATTTTATTTAATATGTATTTAAATTTGTTTATATTTTGAATATATAACATTTATTGTGGATGCACCTGGAACATTATTAGTATACCAATTAGGCTCGAATAACACGGTAAAAAATTGCGATTAACATGGTAAGAAAATGTGATAACCTTCCTATAGCTTAATATTTCAATAGCTCGACTTGTATAAAGCAATATTTTCAAAATTCTTAAATATATTTCTTTTCGCCGTTGAATCTGGAGTATAGAATAACACGGTTTTCAAAAACTAGAATATTTTTAAAATTTTGTAATTGCATAATTTGATATCTTAAAATATAATTTGAATTTTTTACAAATTTGAAAAAAAACAAAAATAACAAAATGACTTGTAAATAACTTATGTACAAAGATAATAGTGTTCTTAATATTGAGATTCAATGTGTTAGTTTCTAATGACTTGAAAGCAAGAAACCCTTATGCAATTTATATGTAAAGGATAAATTTCATTAGCAGTAAATGCAGCAGTTAATACGCTTGGCACGTGTCGGAGACCGTGGAGGCGATAACGATTTGGCAACTTTCGGTCTCTTCGCACAGTTCTTATTTTATTTGAACCCTTGATTGCGCCCAAAGCCAAATTGTTAGAGAGCGAATGCAAATTGGCGAATTAAAATTCGCGCCCATTTTCCTTACTTTATACCTTTTCTGCTTTCCTGTCGACAGAACCGTCATAAGTATGGCTAGAAACGGAACAAAATTATAAAGGTTAAATTTAAATATTTATGTTAATTATAAGAATAAAGTAAAGTTTTAAATGTATATAAACTGAGAAATAATGTACAATTGAATAAAACTAAATTTTGATTGATCAAAACAAAAATAAATTCAATGGTGCACACCATTATTATTTTTTTAGATAAATAATAGTTTTCTTTATTTTTCTTTTTCATTATTGTATTTGTATACCTGTTGAAACCCAACTTAATTAACAGATGTCCAATCACCAAGCGACGAGCGACAAGTAAACAGCAATGTTTTGCGATATATGCAAAAGATCAATTTGTTCAAAAAAAATAAATTGCACAGAGTGTTTTCAGCAATAATAAACATTGAGCAAGTTTAAGTCGTTTTGTAGGTTGATGCTTTGCGAATCCACTATTTCCTTTGACTATGAATCTGCTGCTATCCTTAACACTATAATTGTTCATCGACTTGGCTGAAGGTCCATATGCTGAACCTCATTCATTTGACTGTCCATCTGTGATGATCGATGGCCCTATTGTTGCAAGCACCGTGAGGGCTCACAAGGGGCCTGGCTTGACCAGGATACGAACCGGGCGACTTAACCATTCGGTTATTAGTAGCCCCTCACAATAATATCTGTTTTAAGGATTAATCTGTGCATGTTGAAAAAAATAATATTTTGTTGTATTTTATTAATATTTAATAAACGGGTAATTTTGACCCATGGGTAGTTTTTTTATTTCATTTATATGTCCGTAGTAGTTACGTTTTTAATAATTATATATATTTCGGACCAAAAAGAGCATCGGACGATAAGATGTACCGAATTTTTGGAAAGATTTTTAGTAAGTCTACAAAGATGAGTTAATTAATTTAATAATATTAAATAAAACAAATGGATTTTAGTTTGCATCAAATACAATCCAAAGATATAAGACATGAATGATTCATAAGTATTTACACCACTATCGACAGACAAATAGGGTGTATGTAATACCTATTGTGTAATTGTTACATTAACAAAGTTCTTCCGCTCTATTTGTCCTGAGTTGGCAAATTATATAATATAAGTATTATACTTACATTCCGTAGCTGAAAATCAATAGAATATATTTCATTCTTTATTAAATTTTGAAATTTCTTTATAAAAAAAATATACTTATTAAATTGCTTTTATAGCTAGTACTAATGATTTATTCGTTTTACTTATTTACATTGAAATTTGTTTAAAATTGTAACAGTGTCACTGTTAAAGAATATATAATTATTGAAGGGCGAAAATATCTATGGTCAATAGCCGTTTGTTAATATTTTATTTATTTTTGTTAGTATGAATATTTAAATACATTTTAAATGTGTAATTTGAAATTCATAAATAGTATTATTATTGAAATTATTGTATTATCTCTTTGCAGATAGAGAAACGTGACATGCGTGGTGTATTGTAAATTACCGTGCCGCATCGTCTGAAAAGAGTATTTCCTCCTCGCTAAGAACTGATCAACAGCCGCTATCAATACAATTTTGCATTAGTATAGATTTCTGTACAGTTGGGCGGATATATCCGGCGGCTTGTCTGAAGATGGTTAAAATTTATATTAATTTTAAATTTAATATTAGTTAGTCTGTTTTGGAAGATACTGGATAAAATCTAGTTCCGAATAGCTTAAACATCAAAGTTATCTCGGCTATATCACTTATGATAATGAAACTTTTTTTTTGTAATTGGTTGTTTTTTTTTTAATATTTGAATATTAAGGAGACTGACTTTTTTTTGAAAAATTAAATTTATAGTAAAAATATTTTACAATCCTACATACTACAAAAGAAACTGTAGTTTTTCGCCCAAATAATATTAATAATGGAAGTTTTCATATACTTACTGATCGAAACAAACTGAAATTCAAGAAATATGACACTGTATCAAGAACCAAATATCTCAATTACTAAGATCGATGAAATACAAGTTTTGATAAAATGACTATAGATGTTAAGTCAGTATTTTAATTTGACTCAAAAGTTCAAGATTCCGATTTCCTATATCTTTTTTAAGGTTGCCGACCCTTGTTCTAGACTCAAAGAAGTGAATCGTTTCCTTGATTTCCGAGTAGAAGAAAGATGTTAATTAATTTGACTCAAAAGTTCAAGAAGGATCTGTCATTCGTAAAATGAATTGTAAAAACCAAATATCTTCTTTTTTGTGATTCCAGATTCTATGAATCGCAGTAATTGATTTGATCTTGAGTATCGTAATTAGTGAGAAATAATATTTGATGAAAACATAATAATCATAGATAGTATAAATATTAAGTTATGTATTATCTGCATCCAATAAATACAGATGGGGAACAGCCAGCAGTTCCAACATCGAGATCCAGTCCAAGTGCCTGTGAACCATGGTGCAGGCCCCCTGGTACGTGGCGAACGACACGACACACAACGACCTCCACATGAACACTGTTAAAAGTGAAATCCCTAAGTTCAGTGCCCGTTACCAGAACAGACTTGAAAACCACCCCAACAGTCTCGCGTTATTCCTGCTAGATAATAGTGACACCCCATAGACTAAAGAGACACAACACCCTCGACCTCCCTTTTAGAAACTAAAATTTCGTTTCATTGTCCATTAGAATAAATATTTTTATTTAATTTTCATAGTGTCGTCAAAATCTATTTTGTTGGGTTAATATTGGGTTATCATTGGAATAATTTTTTAGTTAAATTTATATTTGTTTGTAGGAAGATTTCCGATGGAAAATCGTTCCGCTCCATGCTTTTTATTTTGTTTTTTTCTATTTTTATTTTCTTTTTTTTTTCTGTCTTGGTCAAAAAAACATTCGACTTATTGCCAGAGATGTTGGCAGATTGTGAATAAATAATAAAAGTTATAAAAAAAAGAAAAATGGACTAAAAATACCATAAATAGCTTATCCTACATTCTTTTCAGTTGTTTTTTATTCAGCTCAAGTACAGTCTCTTTCGTTGTCCGTTATTTTCTCACCTTCGAGCCGTGGAAATATGCAAAGTGAACGGCGATAAATAAGACGTTGAAGGGATCCGATTGCGTTTATTTCCCCGCTTTTTGTAATAACCCTTTTAGGGTGATCCGAAGGGTTGCATCGCGTGATTACACGCTATCTGCGGCCTGTCACCACCTCCGCGCCGCCCCTAACTCATTCATGAATCGAGGGTGGCTGGGGGGAAGGCAGTTGAACGTTTGTTGGACCAAACCCCTCGCACATACAACCCCCATCCCCGAACCGAACAAAAACTACATCTCCGCATAATAATTCAAACACCTATTATGAGGCTGGATGGCGGCGAATTTATACAACAAACACGCTCGGCCGAAATATAAATTAAACATGACAGGGTAAATACCAAAAATTACGCTCGTTTTCTCTCTCTCTCTCTTTGTTTATTTCTCTCTCCACCCCATATATTTCAATCCTTTATTTACTCTCACCCAGGGAAGCGTACAAAAATAGCAATTAAACTGAAACAATTAACCCATCTACACGTTAGTTAGTTAGTTATCGCGTGGAACGAGCGTCCGTCAAATGATAATAATATACTTTTTATTTTACTTTATTTTTATTTTACTTTTTTTTACTTCTATCATCTTTACATTCGTTATTATTGTCTCATTCCAAATTCCTTAAATTAATCTAAGCTCGACGCAACGCTCGTTCCTCGTACAGGACAACGAACAGAAAATTAGACACCGGCTTCAATACAAAATCACGTAAAACATGAACGCAATTACAAACAAGAGGATCCTGGAATTCCCGACGATTCGCGTCCCCGATCCTTGCTCGTCTCCCAGGAACAAAGGGCCCGGTCGATCTGCGAACAAATAAAACAAACCAAGGAAGAAAAAATAATGTAATTAGTTAGTTTTACACAAACTTCTTCATACCTGCAGTGGAAGAACCTAGTTGATATGTAACATCATTTGACATTGAATTATCTATGAGAAAAGAGACAAATAAATATTAATAATTTATTGCAACAGCTATACAATAACAAAACTAATAGTATAATAAAATTGTAAAAAAAAATAATACACAATATACTGCAACATCTTGAATAGTTGATCAATTTGCCATCATCGCGGACTCTTTGAAACCGGATTAATCGAGGAATTAATTATATAAAAATATATTTAAAACTTTAAAATTTATTTTTATCGATTAAAATTTAGTTTTCTTAAAACAAATATTCAATCATTAAACCGGACTGATTGAAGCTACACTATGCGAGGTACAGTTGTAATTATAATATTTATGTTTTTATATAAATCATGTTACATTTAACATATATCAAAATAATACCGTACTAATGGAGGTATGTTTATAATGCATTTTCAGTATAATTAATTCAAATAAAAGAATCGATTCTGAGAATATTCCGGACTATTTAGTTCGGTTAATCGCGGACGTTAAAACCGCATAAATATAAATTAATCTTGACTGTATAAATAGATAAAAAGGTTATTAAAAAATAAAAATCATTTTGAGTACTACATTTTTCTAGAATTAATTTTAATAATTAAAATTAATTTTGTTTCTAAATTTTTAAACCGAACAATAATGAATCCGGACTATTCGAACATACGCAGATATTGCTGTATTAATATATTTAATAAATACTAGTTAAATTTAACTACGAAATACAGTTCATAGATATCAAAATATTACCATACTAATTGAGGTAATAACATAATGCATTATATTTCAATAGATACTAAATAAATAATCACTTTTTTTAATCAAATTGAAACACATTTTGCAACTGACTTACGAAAGTCAATGCTTATTTGGAAAAGTATTTTGGGTATTAAGATAAAGCATTGATTTGCGTTTCATTCTGATTTCCAAATTGGTTTTGAGAACTCCACGTTTTTTCCGCTCGGTACATTCTACGTACTTTAATTAAAAAACATCAAATGCATTCTCAAATTGCAAAATCTCTAAACGATCTTTAGATTTTATAATATTCTTTAATAGTAAACATTTTTAATTCCGACTTTCAAATAATTGGTTTTGAGAATCCTTCGTTTTCCTGCCTTTACAATCTATGTACTTTAATTCAAAATCATCAAATGCATTCTCAACTTGCAAATGTGCTGTATACAACCTTTGGATTCTTTCTATATTGATTTTTATACCAATAATATATTTTTATATTTTGTATTTAAATATTATCTCAGAAAGAGAGGATTTAAATTTTGCGTTTTAATAAGTTCGGCATGTTTTAAAAATTTCATATGTGACTTTCGATTAGTAAATATGAAATATTAATGGATTCAGTCAAAACATGGATCTAAATTAGTTATCATTTCAAAGATTAATTAAAAAAATTGAGGAAACTAGTTCAATTCTGGACAAAATGTCACATATGAGTCATTTTAGTGAGCATTATCTCGAAAATAATACATAACAAGAATTAGATGAAACGAATTTTCACATCAAATGCGTCTGCGTGTCAACTAGATTTATTCCCAACATTTGTACTTTACAAGGAATGAAAAATATCACCCTTTTAAATAATTAATGTATGTTGTTTTTGCTATGTTTTCCTAAGTCCATGAATTAAGCGAAAAATGATCAAAATATGTTTATGGTTTATTTTCGAAAATGAAATTGTTTTTATAATATTTTTTTATATTTCACACTTTATATATAATTTCAACTTATTCATTTTGTATCCAATATTAAAAGTGTATCAATTAAAATTAAAATAAATATTAAAACGAGCAAATATATTATTATTTTAAAAACGTATTTAGTCGTTATTTTAAACTATTTTTATTTTCAAATATGACATTTTACAAATTTGATTGCAATCGGTTGCAGTTGAAACTGCTATAAAATTAAAATATAATCAGATCACATAAACGGCTGCACTTGGATTTGACTGTGAAGCAGAAATATTTTCCGAATCGATATTTTTTTTTGCGAAGATAAAAAATAAACAAAATGTGTGCGGTGGAAGCGCCGGGCATTTGGAAACACTTCCCGAAATTAAATTCATTAGGCCGCTGGAAATAATGCGAAAATATTTTCACGTTAAATAATGTCTTTTTAATGGGATAATCAAATACACTTGCATACAAATAGTGATTAATAATACACAAAAAAAAAATAAGTTTTCTTTTTATTTATATTTTATAAGTTTTTATGAGTAATATTGATTTTACTTTATTTATATAATCACACTAATGTTAATTGTGACAGTCATATATTATAAATAGTAATATATACAGATTTAAATGGTGTCCCAAAATAAACTGATATCATAAAATTTTATAATTGATAATATTTTTGCTTTGTTAGAAAGTAAATATAGAGATTATGTATGATAGAAATTATTTAACAAATGACCGCTTCGAGATAACACAACCATTAAATGTTTCTTGCAATAAATGCATGGTTTAATTGGCATCCATATAATTTAATTTAGGTCACAAAAAGTTTCAAATTACCTCAGGATATCGAATTTCATTGACAGTTACAGATTTTCTATTTTTATTTTCGAAAAAGTTAGGTCCACTCAATCCCCCAATCTAAAATCCACATTAAACTATGATTAGTCGCGAAAACTTACCGTATTTTTGTATTTTGTGTAACTCTGTCAAAATGTGTTTTTACTTTTATTTTTAAAATATTTTGTTTGTAATAGAATAAACTAAATAAATATTCCTATTTGTGTACTAAATGCCTTCTAAAATAAATTTTTCCAAGAAATTATACATTATAATTATACACTGCGCGCGTCCACAAGGGTTTAATTGAAATATTATTATGATAGTACTACTAGTATTATTAGCATGCACCATTTTTGTACTATATGTAAAGTATTCATTAATTTCAATGGAAGTTTAATACATTAAAACATTCATCATATATATTTATTTTTATTATGAAATTTCTTATGGTTTATTAAGAAATTAAGAAAATAACAAGGATTTGTTATCAAAATATAATAGTAAACATAGATATAGATCATCTATTGTTATATACAAATTGCATTATAATAAACTCATTAGATTAATTCGTATAGCGATATATGAAAATCGTGTAGTGTGTTATATTGTAATCGCGTTATAAAGTACATGTATAAATTAATATTGCATAAACTAATTATTAGTTATAAACTAATTATTTTACTAATAATCCGTCTTATAAGAGTACCGTCTTATAGGAAGTTTCTCGCTATTTTTCTTTTAAGTTATGTGAAAATCGTGTTATAAGAGTACCGTGTTATAGGAAGTTTCTCGCTATTTTTCTTCTACGTTATATGGAAATCGTATTATAAGGGTAACACATTACTGTGATATTAATAAAAATGCTGATTATATTATAGACTAATTACTTTCTAATGAATTATTCAATCTTATTGATTTTATTTAATTAATTCAAAAAATTGCTAAAAAAATAATTTAAAAATTTAGATTAAAGTAAATTAAATTTAATCTTAAATATTTTTTAAATAAATATAATTTATTTGTTGCGGTCGCAAAATTGCTAAATACGTATAAACAAATAAATAATATAATTACAAAAAGTAATTAATTTCTGATATTTGCATTTAATTTCGTTGTTTACATAACGCTTATATTTATTCCCAATTCAAATGAAATCTCGTTTCAGGGGGAATGAAATTATAAAGTACATTCAATAAACTGACCTCAAAAAAAATGTATGCAATTTGCTTTATCTCCAATAAGCAGATAATACTATCTACATAATAATCGTTAGTGGTTCCATATTTAATCAGTTTACGATGGGATTGTTGGATCATCGCTTGTATTTAATTCAGTACTGCTCTGTCAACAATGTGTTTCATTCGATCATTGGAAATCGACGTAGAATCTGGCGCAGTTTCTAATTAAGCGTTGACCTCCTTCCTCGATGCCTTCATTTGATATCCTTAATTAAGTGTTTATGGAACTGTTCAAATGATCAAGATGGATCGGAGCTAGTCGAAATCATCACACAAATTTTGTTACCGATAAAACTATTTCATTGCAGGAAGTTATTGCTTTACAAATATTTTTTTATTATTTATTAATTATAATTATATGTCTTATAGATTGGTTCCTGAAGAATTTGTGTAAAAATATATACAGTGAAAATAAAAATTCAGAAGATTGATTCTTGATATCAAAAACAAAAATATTATTAATACAATATTCAGGTCATAAAATATAATTCATTACTTTCATTTTCATAATGTATGTTGTAAATATAAATGAACTATCTTGATAAAAGTATATAGTATTAAACTAAATAAAAAATGCAAAATTTAATTATAGATGGACAACAAATTTTTAGTTCATACCAAATTGTTTTCCTCTTAACCGCATGCGGCTCTTTTTATGAGGAATTGTAAGTCTTACAATTAAGTGGATATGGCAATCATTTGTAACATATTGTCAATATTATTTATTCGTATGAGGTATGCTGTGACGTTAAAAAGATTGGGATGCACTGCTCTAGAAATTAAACCTCACACCTTTTACAAAACGATTTAAAACGTGAGATTGGGGTAAAAATAGTAATACCTGGTTTAGCGGTTTTTTCTATTAAAGCTGATTCAATATATTTATATTTGTAAATTTTCTTTTCTTTTCAGGGTTTATTTCTGAATTAACTTATGTTTTTTTTTTATCTTTTGGCTAATAAATTATAATTGTATATACGTGGGTAGTTTGAAAAGTTTAGAAAGCAAATCGGAAGAAAATGAATTATTATTGTTCAGCTAAACATTAAGATGTCCGCGATTAACCGTGGAATCTGAACCACGGTAAATTAATACCCGGATTAGCATTAAATTAACTTTAATTAAAAGAAAAACAACACAAAGATATGTTATTGTGGGGTGGTGTTCATGTGAGCTTCTCGCTCATTTAGCCAGAACAAAAGAAATGTACATGTATGTGAACAGGTAAAATCATAATAGAAACTCAAAACCAGTAGAAAAAGGGTTGTTTCTGTCATTTATCTTATAGTGTTAGAAGAATACCGTGTTGTAGGATACCGTGCTGTAAATATTTTACCTGTACTTGTAATACCTATCTATCACGTAGAAAAAAAGTTGATTTACTTCATTTTTCATGCATATTTAAAAAAAAATCATCCTAACAAATATAAAGAATATTGGTGCATTTATTACCATATTAATTCTTATTATTTACAAATTTCATTGACATGTAAATAATTATAAAATTCCAATTCAAAGTAATTACAATTGATGTTTTTGGTGACCGGAATTGTAATCCATTTGGTGGTGAGAGAAATTGAATGGTGTAGCATAAATGGCCGTTAGTATTAAATAGAAATTATTATTTAAATTCATTCGTGTCGTAGCGAATATGATTATTTCAGGCCAAATTTAACAATAATAATGCGATGAATAACAAAACAATTTTCGAATGAAGTGCGGAATTATGTTGACCGAATTATTTTCGAAATACCAGTTTTCTATATTATTTTCAATATCCATATCGATTTGACACAGCATTCACCTTTAGATATGTATGCAACAAATAAATATGTTTTTGAGACATATTTTTCATACAAAAATAAAAACTATGACAATTGTAAAATAAATTTCAAAAAATTTAATTCTTAAATTGTATAATTGAAAATTGCAATAAATTGAACTAATCGAAGACTTGAAAACCACAAAAATAAACAGCACTTGACTGTAAAGAAAAATATACTTTTTATAAAAAGCAAACCCAAAATTTCTAAAATTTTTTTGGTAAATATCTTCAGACTTTATAGACGTGAAGCTACGTCAAAAAAAGCAAAAAAAAAAATATTCAATTGATGTAAAATTAGTTAAAATGTAGAATTGAAATTTTTAATATATTTTTATAAATGTATTCAATCAATGATAACTCTATAATAAATTTGTTAAATTTGAGCACGTTTAATGTGACGCAAATACATTTATACACCATTAACAATGCTGCAACTGGGAAAGGCAAATTAATATTGGACGAAATAAAATTACAGAATTTAATTAAATATCGGAAATGGGAAACTGCGTAATTTTCAATTGACAAAAAAAAGCGACGAATAATAATCATGTTCAGTCAACTACTATAGTAATTATTGTTATTAATTATTCAATAAACAAAAACGCAATAAATATTTTATTGTGAATGTAATTAATAATTAATAAAATGGAAAATTCGCGGCGAATCGGTAAATAAATAAATTACAGACGTAAAAAATTAAATATAAATTTGTTATTATTTATTCGAGTTGGACATATTTATTGCTACAATTCATATTATTATTTGGTTCTAATCCACACAACTGTAGTGGCATAAAAATAGAAATAAGGAAAATCATGTCAATATTCATGAATTTCCCAAAGGATTATTGTATATAATATAAAAATCGTTTTTAGAGCGAAAGTAATTCGGGTATAATCTCAATTCGATATTTACATTTTAATATATTTTTGAATAAGCAACATTTTCATGAAACGCATCGGACTATAAAATGTATCCAAAAGTTATTGGACGATTTCTAGAAAAAAAAAACTTCGAAACATAATCCAATTTTAAGTCGATTTTTCTATTCAATAAATGCGCGTCTTATGGTCTAATAAAAGATATAAATCATTAGTTCTGTAATTTTAATTCACTTAAACTTATTTCACGCATTATTATTAATTATTTCTTTTAATAATAATAATAATATTTATAGCAACAATAAAAACTAAAAACAAAAAATTAATACAATAATATAATAACAAATTGTTCTCAATTGTTTAATCTCATTAAAATTTTGGTTTCATTTTTTCCTAATTTTATGCCAAATAAAAAAAAATGTCGTCAGATGTTATTACACTTTTTATTAATAAATATATTTTTATTATATAGTGGAACCTCGCTTAATTTGTATAACGAGCATTTCGCTTAACGAGAAAAATTAATTGTAAGAAAAATGACTTTCAAGATCACAAAATGACATTAATAATTCAATATTCATCCTGCTGAAAATCAGAATATTGTGTAAACAATCTTCATGAGAGAAATCGTTTCACAAAGTTCAGATGAATTCTGGCTAGAGATAGATGAATTTTTAGGAAAAATGAGAGAATCATTTCTACACTATGAATATTATGAATCTATTTTTGATGGAAAACAGAGCAATTGGGAATGAACATTGGAGAGCAGTTATTACATCTCAGAACCGTGACACCTATGATCATATATTTGATGAAGAAACTGTGGATCTAGGATCCAAAATCCACTGCACACCTACTTAATGCAGCTCTAGCGGGAATCCTATTACATACGATATATGGGAATGCAGACAAATTATTTTTATTATAAATATTAAATATAATTTCTTATTTTTTGTGAATAAATATAAAGACAATTAAACAAATATTAATAGATGAGAAATATTGTGGAAATATTCTTTTTGTGCATCCTGTAGATGCACAAACATCGTTTATTGTTATATTGCTTTGGTGAAACAGTATTTACAGTCGTTCTGTAACAAAGTGTCAAGCTGGATGCAATTAGAAATGTAATTCACTTTATGTTCAGAGTGCGAGGCGCGATCTCGAAACTGCATTACTCACGATTGATCTGTATTTAATCTGCGATAGCAAACACCGTAAATTGCAGCTGCAATCCGATCAACAGGAATAATATATCCACAATTGTATCAACAATACCATTTTCTCATCAAACGGAAAATACGAGGAATTATTTTTTACACAATTTTAAGAAGTTTTTAGAATTTATATATAACTACAATATATTTAGTAAATGTGATTTTCATATATTGATATTAGATAAGTAATAATTACCAATGATAAAATACATTTAAATAAAGAAATATTGTTTCAATAACATTGAACATTCATGTAAGTTTATTTTTTAATATTTTTTACATATCATGAAAAGTATAAAAATATAATGATTAAAACTTAATTTATTCAACTGTAAATTAGTTATTGTTGTTCACAATATAAAAATTTAAAAATGAACATAAATGAAACTAAACTATTGCGTTTGTCTGGTATTTTGAATACAAAACATTTTTTCTCTATAAGTACAATCATGAAATATTTATATTATAATTATTTATATCATTATTCAGCATTACCAACTATTAAAAATACGTTAGTTGATGTCAATAGTTTTAATCGTCAAAAGACAAAATTGAATTTATAATTAACGATTCCATTTGGAATCACTGGCTGGAAAGAGTTAACATTTATTTAGATTAAAAACTTTTGGTTATTATGTCACCTTTCCTCCTTATATAAAGTGAAATTAAAATTTGTTATTTTTGTTGTATTTTCATTATTTTTGTATTTTTTAATCTTTTAAAAAATGTTGAAATAAAATATTTTGTAAAAAAATATTGGAAGTCGCTCATAATATATGAAAAATACTTAGGAATTGAAAAAAGAATTATATTATTTATAGGCGTACTAAAGTTTAGAAAGTATTAGAGAACATTTTATTTTCGCAATGTTTTACTATAGTAACAAGTTAGTTAAAGAAGCGTATACAAAAATCGTGTAAAAATACAGTCGAATCTCGCTTAATGAATATAATCAATTACAGGATTCCTTATACGTAAAGCGAAACATTGTTCCCCATATTAACTGATGTAAAATACTGATGCATTCTAAATAATGCGCTCCATGTCACAAAAAATAAGGGTCATCTTTATTCTTTTATCTTTTCTTGGATTATATATGTTATTAAATTTTGCACATAAAAATCACAAATAATATGTGGAAAAATGTGTGATCACAAACGATACTAAGATGCAACTAGAATGACTACAGGATACTAGGAATTGTTTTCCCATTCACACACGGTGAAGTCAGTTTACGCCTGACTCCTCTTTTTTATATTACTTGTATCGATCCGGGGTCTTGGTTATACTTTTTTATTTATTTGTTTATATACTTTTTTATTTTGATTTTACAACAAACACAAATTATATTTATTTAAACAAAGATGACAAAAAAAATCGAAGATAGTTAATATATAATATATAAATACACATAATTTGGAAAAACACACGTTTGGAAAATAATTTAGCAAGCGCATAGTACGGAACTTTTCATTTTTTTGTTATGCGAAACGTCGTTCGTTAAACGAAATGCTCGTTATTAGAGGTAAGGATTAGTTCTTGTTTAGGTTTTTCAATTCGCTGGCTAGTTAAAACCATTTTTTATTAAATTTACTGTCAGTAAAGTCTTCTTGCCATTATCAGTATGATTTTATGCCAGCAGATCAGAAGAAGCACTCCTATTATTTTATGATGTTCAAGAGGTTTGTAACTAGCGATTCATCTACATTGACAAATAAACCATTTAATATAATTTTTTCAAAGCTATGTTATTTTTTAGCAGCAAGTTTATCTACAGATGAAATTTTACTTTTAATTATGGGAATACGTCATTTAACAAAAACCGTGTTTTTTAGAATCTAGTGAAACAAAATTGAGCGTATTTCCAAGCAATTATCTATCAGCGACACTCGGAGCATAATATCATATATTATGTAACTTTATTGTTACCATTATTGGATGCTGCATAAGTTTGTTATATTATGTCAACTAAATATATTACAGTAATAAATAAGAAATGAAAGGAATATATATTTTTCTATTAGACTATTAATAATTGAGGGAAATTGAAGTGCAGTGAAGGATATCTAAGTTGTTACTGAAGCGCACCATTTCAGGTCTATTACGTGAAGGGTTAAAAGAAAATATCTGAACAAAGTTAATAACTTACTCTTCTTCCGGTGCATCGAAGTCTTATTGGAGAACGCTGGCCTAGGTATGCCTGGAAGCAAAATAAAACGGGAAATTGGAGGCCGCGACGGACGTCGGATTTTTATACAACTATATATATATAAAGAATGCATTATTTACGTACGATAAACGTTAATGGTCCCATCGGTTTCGCCGATGGCATTCTTCGAGATGCATTTGTAGATGCCGTAATCGCCTGGCTCGATTTTATTTATGATTAGTTTCATGTGCACTTTGTAAGTATCGTGCTCCAAGATCGGCTCGTATTTCTCATCTACAACAAAGAAAGAGAGAGAAAAATCGAATCAGTTGCAAAGGAAAGAATTATTAACGTCGCTATCGGCAAATGGTTAAGTAGACTGCTCTCATTCCGTTTTTCACTCTTACATAATCACTCTTCGATTATATGTTTAATGCATGCACGGTAATCCATTTTTAATTGGATGATTGCGTTTTTCCCATAATAAAGCCATTATTTAAGTTTGATATGCGAAGGGCGGGAGAAGCAAATATAAATTCGGAACAAAAAAAAATAAAGACTGAGAAACAAATAAAACAAAGTGGAAAGTTGAGAAGAAGTTTCGGGTGAGGTGATTTTATAATTTTCCGAAGAGTTCGTTGAAGTATTAGAAAGTGGTAATGGGGATATGAAACTTACTTCTTGGGACGATGTCGCCCGTGTCGCGAGTCCAATAATTGATCGACTTTGGGTACGCTTCGGAATGGCATTCCAGGGTGATGTGCTGACCATCGTAGGCACCGATCAGCTGGTACTGGATCCAGATCATGGGGGGAACTGAAACAAGGCTACGTTAGCTGCTTCCGGCCGGTCGGATTTAACCTAGGTTTATAGTTTCAAGTACAGTGAACAATGAGGGTGATCCGTTTACTGACCGACGGCGGAACCCCGTTGGACGCAATGCATAGGTATGGACCCATCTGCTTCCTGCTCACCCTGTTAATGTTTAATACTGATCCGCTTGCACCTGGAAGTGAGAGAGAGAGAGAGAAAAATATATAAGTGATTTGAAACTTTGCTGAAGTGAACGCACTTCGGTGAGTGATTAATATTTACCGGCATCGTCGCCGGGGATGGTTTCCCCGCTTTCCCTTCTCCATACTATGGTTGGTGTTGGGGAGCCTCTGGCCACACATCGGAGGCTCACGTTCAGGCCCTCCTGAATAACCATATCGGGACTCGTCTGATAATCAATTATGTCCGGAGGCACTATTACATAACGAAAAGCATAATTAGTCCCCACTGCGCTTAATTAGCACCCATTTTAACCCCCGCATACGAAACTACTGGTATTAACCAACTTTTCCCAGAAAACTAGAACGCAATACGGAAAAGTCGAGAGCTAGCTCAGAACTTTTGCCGCCCCCCCAAATCTCTTGTTTATAAAACACTCCAGATTTTTCCATTTCAGCACTCAATTGCCTCAATTGCTAACTCAAAACATAGAATTAGATTATTATTGTTTAGAAGAAAATCTCATAAAACATAATTGTTTGTCAGGTTATTACTATTATTGATTAACATATCGCTGGAATCTAGACAAACCGATCTAACAGAGATCTATATCTAAGTTAACGCTTAACGTACTGAAACGTGTGTGGAGATGTGCAATGTCACAGTAATATGTTACCCAGATTTGCTATAATCGAACTTCATTATTACATCCATGATGTCACGAATTGTGTAAAAATTTGTACAAAAATATTACATTATGAGATTAATTATTAGGAGTCAAATATGGAATGATATCTCTTTCAATCTTAACGTAGAAGCAATATAAATAAAATTATAATACAGCTATGTACTCATTTATGTCAATATCTCGAAACTGGACTGTTTGAAACTGGACAAATCAAGGAACTAAATCCTTTTATTCATTATAAACATCTATTAACATAGGTTTGGAAACCCAGATAAACTACTAGAACTATATTATTAAGTATTGATATGTAAGAAGCCTAATGCAATAATTTTATACTGAATAATGAAAATGTATGTATAGGTAATAACAAGATTTGTGGACGATCAATATGAAAAAAAAAACAAAATTATATAAGGAAACAAGCCACAGTAACTAAAATAAGTTCATTGGTCAACATATTTTTTTTTAAAGAATTGTCAGTAATTGTATACTGCAATATAATTGAGAAAAGAAGGGAATATATAATAACATGTTCCGAATAGACATGACAACAAAAGAAAAACATCAACAAGAACGATATAAATATATTGATGGACTATTAGTTTTAGGACATGTACGTTATAATTTACTATTATAATATAAGAAGCGTGTTTTTACTTGTAGCATTCGGTAAATAAATGTTTTATTAAGTATAATGTATTTTTTTAAACTCCTTTGATGAAAATAACATAATATCACGTTATGATTGCAAAATATACGTTTGTATGAACATCGAGTATGTAAATCTACGCATTTCTATGAGAATTCACCGTCCGATTAACATAGCATACCGTACGGAAATTTGGGTATACATAATGCACGTTAGCTGAACATTGGCTATGTATCATATTTTTTCTCCAAAAATGCCTTAAAAAAAAAAGGTGAAGTATAATAAAAAATGGTACTGGTTTTAATTTTTATTTGGACGAATGAAAAGAGTTGTTATACATAAATAGAAAAAAAAAACATTATAAATTGCTATGAAAATTTTATAAAAAACTATATTTTAATATAGAAAATAAAAATAAATTCTTAAAATTACTGAACCAAAATATTTGAAAGTTTTGAAAGCAAAAATATTCTAAAATTTTGTATATGATAATCCTGTGCTCTATTCGCAGTATAAATTATAGATATTATTCAACTGTACATTTAAAATTAGAACAATCAAATGGAAATAATATTATTTCATAATAATATTTTTGTCCAATTAATCCAATCAGTATTCATTTTTTATTATTAATATATTGAAATAATATTTTTAGCTGGAAAAGCAAAATAAAACGAATTAAGTTTATAATTTTTATAGTATTATTGTACTTGTATATGTTATTTACGTTATTTTTCTAAGCATAACCTTATAACATAGAGAAATCAACTTAGAATTCAAGTGTGATAATTATTTATTTTTTTTTCTAATTTTTTTTTTATTTACCGCACATTTATCACAGAGAAATTGGCTTAAAATTGAATAAAAATATTAATTGTTTTATATATTTTTTTTATAAAAATATAAAATAATATCAATGATATAATTAAATTTGATGGACAGCAAAATTCAAAAAGAAATAAAATGTGAAAAAAAATGAAAATTCATTTGAAATTATTCATACGAAAGACGAGGCCTTAATCGTTGTCTTGTTAAATTATCAATGAGAGTCATTCTGTATTTTTATTTTTGTAATCATTTATTGAAGTAATTTCTGCCAGACCCGGTTTGTATGCTCTTATTTTATTTATTTTTCGCCCTGAAATTTTCACGACTTGAAAGGCGAAACGTGTATGCATCAGCCGGAGTGACGCAAACCAGAGTAGCATGAATCATTGATGAAAGAATCTCCGTGTATTTGTGCAACCAACCGCAAATAACAAACAGGAATTTGTTCACATTTCACCTAGAGTTGTAACAGTTTGAGTGTTTGCTTTAATCAATGATTAATTCTAGGATAATCAGAATTTGTCTCTCTTTTCGATCACATCCTTATTGTTGGAAATTTCAACCTAAACAAGTCCAAGTCCCGTCACCTTTTCCATTTCCTAGCTAATTCCATCTTCGTTCGTGTCCCTACCCCTCCAACTTTTATTATGTCTTCTCCCGACCTCGTTATCTGCTACTCCAGTTTCCAGTCCCACATCAAGAACCTTGATGTTGTTCCTGACCTTTGATCCGATCACCTGGCAATCCAATTTGACATCGATCTCTTGTCTCCGCCTATTAATATCCCTCCTTCATATGTCTCTGCTCTAAATAAATGTGATATGTCTATTGTTAACTCCAGTCTTCTCTCCTTCATTTCCCAAAATCCGGATCCTTCTCCAGAAATCATCTCCGAATTTCATTGACTTATGTCCTCCACGGTTCGCGAATTTAAACAAGAAAAGTGGTTAAATGCTTGCTCAGCAATCGAAGAGTCGAGGGGAAAAAAGTATTGGGAGGCAAATAAAAAAACTTTCTAAATACAAAAATAACCAGTCCGTGCACCAATTAACTGACCCCAATACAAACATTACTCACTCAGACGATGACAGCATTTGCAATGTCTTTGCGCAACATTTTAAAAAACAATTTGATTTTGACGAGGACTCTTCATTTGACCATAATAATCTTGTCCATATTAATGATTGGTACCAATCTTTTTTTTCCAATAACTTTGATGTCCCTCCTGAGTCCCTTATACAAGACCACGAATTCCTCGACACCCTGTCTTCTAAGAACTCTGCCCCTGGTTATAAGCGCGGAATATTGATGTTGCCAAAAAGAAGAGAAATTCCAAAAAAAAAACAACTGGCATCAATCGTTATAATGTATGGGTTCCATATGATCTGAATGAATGCAGCGTATAATCATTTATGATCAGCTTATTAAAAGCAACCACCAACAACCTTTTATCCAGATTTTGATTACTTGAGATGAAAAATGAATACTCTACAACAATGTTGTGCACCGTAGATCCTGGTCTAAAAAAAATGTGCTTCCCAGACATTAACAAAGATTAGTCTACTTTCAATAAAAGTGATGTTGTGCATGTGGTGGGATTTGAAGGGTGCTGTCTATTACGAGCTGCTACCGAATAATGAAACTGTCAATTCCGTCAAGTATTGTGAACAACTTGATAATTTGTGATAGAGAACTTGCACAAAAACTATCAGCAATATAGTCACGGCAGCAGAAGGGAAACCTTGTACATCATCCAACATTAATTTTTAATAAATGATTGCATTTTTTTTTACAAATATTTTTTTCTGAATTCTCCCAATGCTAATACCATCAGAACAACTGGGAAAATTGAATAAAAGCTAGATGAAAGGAACAAATGTGCATATTTTTTTATATTAATCGATTTTGCGGTACACTGAAAGCAAACAATTGCAACAACAACAACAAAACCTGCAAAAAGAAATAAAAAAACAATATTACCAATAAAATAAAACAGAGGTTTTATTTTGTAGAAAATATAGGGGCACGTTAAATGCTGAATAATAATAAAAAAAAAAACTTTGTATCGCATATGTGCAGGGTTGTAGCAGCATTTGAAAGAACAAAGGCAAAACTGTATCTTTGTGAGTTAAAAAGCTTTTAATGATTTTCCGTTGCAATGAGCAAACTGCGAGTGGGGGTGGGTTTCGGTTTTTGCACAGCCCGAATGAACGAACGCCCTCTTTTTTCTATGTACGTGCATGCAAAGTCCGCCCCTTCGTATAGGGCTGGGTGGTGAAGGATGTTGTGTACAGCTAGTTTTTGATTGACTTTCACAGATTCAAAAAGCCCAGTTTCAATTAAACGAGAGATTGAAACTGAATAAATATAAATACGGCAATAGAAGCGTTACATAATTAGCTTCGAGTTGAATAATTGATTTCATTATTATGGCAAATCCGGTTTTTGATTTTAAATATTTCCGTGATTAAAATGTATACCTTTGTGCGATGCACGAAACCCCGCATTTGGGTATTAGTTTTGGTATGAGAACAATAATATTGGAGCGCTTTCAACGTCGATGGAACAATGAGTTTAACAGTTTATTAGCACATTTTGGCTGCGTAGGGGGGATATAGTTGCGAGCATTTAATTAGCTTTCGGGATGTGGCGTTCTTTATATGGGTATGATGAATTACCGACTACATCCAAGTATCCTATCTGGCTCTTCATGGGGTCGGTGTTGATCTGACACATGTACCAACCCATATCAGACTCACGGACCTCTTTGATGTGAAGATACCACGTCTTGTATTCGCTGTGGGTCACACCGATTCGATGGTTCTTCGTGATAATGTGACTGTGGATAGTCAGGATTGTCTGCGTATCAACCCTCAACCAAGCCACCTGAAAATTTAAATAAATACATAAATTACAAGAAATATAAATTCAAAACCAAATCTGCAACTTTTCAATTTATTACAACAAAGATTTTTTCTAATGCAAATTACCAATGTTATACTTAATGATTTAGATTTATAAAAAAAACATATCGTCTACCAAGGATTAAAATTAGAAATATTTGTATATTAAAATAAACATATTATATAAGCAGATATTATACATTTTATACAACAACTATGAATGTATATATTAAAAAATAAAATGTATTTTGTATTTATGTTTAAAAAAAAAAACATTCATCTCTTATAGTAAAGAGCTTTTTTATTTTAAAAAGCATTAAGGAAATTAATAAAAAATAAAAGGTTTTGTTCTCGGGAATCGGGAATTCCCGGGAAATGATAAAAAATTATAAAAATAAAATATGATAAATAAATTAACTGGAATTGCTATGATTGCATTTTGTGTGTTCTAGAAATAATAGTTATACCTGTATATAGAGAGAAAAAGTAAAAACAACAAAATTCGTAATAGCATTTTATGTTTCAAACGCTGTTTTAAAAATATATACAATGCAAAACAAAAATAAAATAGACCGTACAAATGAATCTGATTTGTACATTGTATTGATTTTGAACGTTGTAATTAGGATCAATAACCTCACCTGAACTAAATCATTTTATTAATATTTTTTTTTAGTTACTATGCAATATAATAAATATATCAGAAAATATGAGATTCAGTATATATATAGCGAGCTAAAGGTGTAATAGATATTTTTCTATTTTTTCTCTGAAGAACAAAAAGTTTAAATATTGCAAATTCCCGGTATTCACTACGTTTTATTAGCATTAAAATGATAAATTTAAATACGTTTATTGAAAAATTGATTAGTAATTAGTTATTAGTAATTTATTGTTAGTTCAAATATATGAAATTATTTATTTATCATTAATTAGGTTTATCTATTAGGTTTTTTACTATTAAATAATATCTTTCAATCTTTTTTTATATTTTCATAGATTTTGTTGAATATAAACTAAATCATGTATTTAATAAAAATCTAAAATTTATATACAATCTATCTCAAAATTAACTTAGTATTTTATATATAAGAACTACACATAAAACATATTTATCTAATATAAAATTATTATTTATAAAGGTTCTCAAAATTTAAATAAAGAATAATTAAATTTCCATAACTTACATAATTGTATGTAAAAATATGATTAGAATCAAATAATTATATTTGAAATTAAGTTTTAATTAGATGTTACAGAAATCATGTACTAATAATAACTTGTAGAAGTAAGTTGTCAACCAATGTCAGACATAAACTAATTTACTAAATCACGTTCGTAAGATTATGAAACTGCAAAAATTAATGTTTCTCATTTTAATTGGATTTTAACATAAAACCTGTTTATTATATACAATTATAATCTTCCTGGTCAAAAACGCTCATGTATATCAGGTATGTAAATATGAAACTGGACTTTTTATATAAAAAAAAAATATTTTTCATACAATAAGAAAAAAATGATGAAAATATTTTATTCGAAGTATTGACCATGCCTAACAATTTGTAAATGTCATGCCATAAAAATTGTTGCTCTTTTGAGGCAAACCACTAATTAAGCCATTTTGGTAAGAAGTAAAGCAGTGCTCAGCAAGTGTTTGCAAATAAGTAGAACTCGGACGGACTCAAGTTTGGTGAGTAAGTCGCATGTGAAACTATTTCTTAAAAACTCCCTCAATCGTTTTCTTGATCATTTTTGTTGAAATTCCTACTACATTGTCATGAAGCAAAATCACTTTGTTTTGCCTTTTTTGATATTCTGGTCGTTTTTCACGCAAAGCTTGATTGTTGGTAACGTTGAGTATTAACGGTTTCGCTACATCATAATAGATCGATACAAACACAGAGAATTGTCTTCCGTCCATACCGATATGACCTTGCAGTCGAAGTCGATGGTTTGCCTGGAGTTACCCATAATCTTCTGCGCTTAACATTCTCAAACTCAATCTATTAGTCAAAATTCATTGGAGAAATTACTTTCTTTTGTACAACAACAACATTTTGCAAGTATTTTTGCGGTCTTTCATTTAATTTATGGGGAACCCATTTTCTCATCTTCTAGTACTTTCCCATACTTTCAAACCGGTGGCAATCGCCAATTGGCAATACCGCCAATCAAATTCCCGACGTTCGAAATCCCGACAACAATAACATTTTTAAATTATTCCGGAGCGTAGTGACTTTTAAATTGTTATTAATAATAAATAATAACAATTAATAATCTAATTATATTTGAGATTATTTCATAATGTTATGAATAATTCAACAAAATCAAATAAATTAATAATAATTTATTGTTATTAATAATAAAAATGTAATGAAATAATTTAAAAATGTTTTGTAAAAATTTTCGATATAGTCGGTATTTTTATACAGTCGAGATTTTGATATAGTCAGCATTATGGTTGTCGAGATTCTGATACAGTCGGGATTATAGTTGTCGAGATTTTGATATAGTCAGGCTTTCGAACGTGGGGATTTCGATACAGTCGGGATTTCGAACGTCGATATTTCAATAGACGGTCTTTCGGTTGTCGGTCTTGCGATATAGATAGATAGAGTTGTTGGGCAAATTCCGGTTTCATATTTACATACCTGGTAAGTTAATTCATTAGTTATAATTTTAGGTATAGAATTTTCTTATTTTATTATATGTTGAGTAGTGTTGGTGTAAAGAAAAATAATTTTATATTTATTTCCTATAATAGGGAACGTTGCTGTGGTTAATTTAGGTTCAATTCGGCGTGATCCAATATTTGAAATAGTGGTATTATGATTATTTTCTACTCTTCTCTAGTAGAACTATTTTGAAGCTGCTATGATGTATTTTTAAATATATTATTTGTTAGCTGAATGATACTCTCAAGGGATATAATCCTCCCCTATATAGTCTACCTACGATTATTATTTATAATGATGTAAACAGTGAATTCTTTTTCACTAATTTTTCATAATAAAGAATAAACAATAAGCTTACAACAATATACAAGCGCGTTGGTGGTGTAATGGTCAGCATAGTTGCCTTCCAAGCAGTTGATCCGAGTTCGATTCTCGGCCATCGCACATTCTCTTTTACTTCTATTAAATTAACGTAATTCCCGCATTCCAAATTATAGCAATACTTTTAGCATAATACGGGTAATCAGTTTTGTCAATATCTTGGACTTTTTAAAACCGTACTAATCGAGGAACTAAATTGAAATGTGTATCATATCTCATAAAATAAAATGGCAAGAAAATACAGTGGGACCTCGCTTAATGAGCAAAATGAATTGTAAGAAAAATGACTCGTTTAACGAGCGACGTTTCGCATAACGAGTGACGATGAGAAGAGAAGTTCCGCATTGCGCGCCTGTTACATCTTGTCTACACACATTATGTGTACTTTTGAATATGTTTCACTATACGAGTATTTCACTATACGAGTAAAAATTCGAAAATTTTGGAACGGATTAATCTCGTTAAGCGATGTTCCACTGTAAACTGCACAAAAAGAGACTTGAAAGTGACAAAAAACAATCATTTATGTCTAAAAAAAAAACAATTACTTCCTAATGTCTGATACTTCATGTACTTAATATACATTAACTGATTCTGAATGATCTATTTTTTTTCAATAGTGATATACAATTCAATTCAGCAAATGGATGCTTCTTTAAGGTCTTTAAGGAAAATTGAATGTTAGAAGTAGTATTGATAACCTATTAGCGCTCGGAATGGAGTCGACGGTAATGTCGTTAACTTTTATTGCAATGCTTTACAATAATGGTTGTCAATTGACTTTTCATCAGGAACAAACCATTCTATTTGGATACATTCGAATGCGATTATTGCTTAACATAGCTTCTACAGAACACTGGAAAAAAATTAGTAAACGTTAACTTTCACAAATATATATTTTGGAAACTCGGTTCTCGAACGTAATTCTTATAGAATGCTTGAAAACCGAATTATTTGAAATATTTAATATAAATTACATTCCCAAATAGTAAATGGTTACTGTTCGGGAACCGAGGTGTTTGAGAAGTAAAGTTGTGCTGTACTTAGATTAAAAGGATCAATAAAAAAATTGTACTACGAATCTTTATTTCTGTAATTCGCTTGAAAGCAATTATTGGTTAATATTTTTTCTCAAAAACACAGTAGATAATAATACTTTTCACAAAACTAGACTGTAGAAACTTAGTTCCCAATATAATTAGTTTTTAAGAAAACAGATTTATTCGAAAACCAAAACCTTATGAGGAAAATAATTCATTTAAAATTATTCTCAAGTAACAAGCTTTTACTATTCGGAGACCGAGGTAACTGAGAACTTAAGTTCCACTATACTTATTAATAGTGCTCAATAAAATTTGTCTCTTTGTAATTCACTTGAACGCGATTATTCATTAACATTGCACAGACTAGATCCCAATTATTAAACTCTATTTTTTTATAATATGATAAGTTTTAAAGGATGGTCGAAAACCGAAACCGATACATTATAAAATGGTTAATTCTCCCAAATATCTAATGATTACTATTGGGAATCGACTTGCTGTAGAACTAAACTTCCACTAGATTTGTATAAGACCCCTCAATAAAATATTTTTTATTATGAATTTTCATTGCTGTAATATAAACTAATAAAATTAAACTTGGAATGAGATGATTACCATTCTATTTAGATACGCTCGAACGCAATTATTGTTTTACATTGTTCCTCAATTTTTTTCTAGATCCCAGTTAGGAAACGTTACTTTTCACAAATATATGCTGCTAAAACTCGGTTACCAAACCTTAAAGAATGGTCGAAAACCGAATTATTCGAAAACTGAAATCCTTATGAGGAAAAGAATAATAAAAAAATGTTAATTCCATTCTGGAAAACCAAGTGGTTACTATTCAGGAACTGAAAACTCCTTAATAAAAGATTTTTCCGTTTTAAATTGCTGTAATTAGACGTAGTAAAACTAAAACTAGAGTGCGGTGTTTTCGGATGATGGAAATCAATGATTAAAACCCAAATCTAAATGCCAAAGTTTATTGTGTGACATTTGCATTGACATTCAGGGTATTTTCCCTTCCATTTTTTTTTATTCCGACGTCGCGCAGGGGCGACCAAAATAAATTTAGCAGAAGGGAAAATGCGGAGATGCGAAGGGTGCTGCAAAATGTATACACTTAAAACGACGACGATGCATAAGTAAAGCGCTCTTAAAACAGTACACGCTGCCTGCATTTCGACCTGAAACATTTCCTATTCGTTCATTCACACAAGTTGAAGCTGTAAAGTTTGAATGAATAATATAAAAAAGAAGAAATACGAGTTGCAATATCACGTTTCGTAGACGCACAGCAGTTGGAAATAAACAAACAAAAAATATATGCCCTTGCCTCCTCGTTCGCCGGAAACGTTAAACAAAGGGTTTTAATGAAGTCGCATTGCGTATTTTATTTCATTTACGACGAATCAATTCATGTGAAATTAATTAAATTCGTATGTGCAGTTGGTTAAACAAGAGTATTTTCTTTTATGTAGGAGAAAACTTGAAAACAATTTACGCAAAAAAAGCTCTATTTAATGAAATAAATGTTTTCATTGTGATTTTCATAATACCGTACATTTTATACATGAATCGAATTGTTTGAACCAAGTGAAAATATTGAAATTTTACTAATTGTTGAATACATAATAAACCATTAAATTATTTCGACAAGTTAGAAAATGTAATATAATTAAGTATATGTGCAAATCAAATTTACATCATTATCGAGAATAATTAAAAATCTGATCAAAATTATCAATTATTGTCAGGAAAAAGAATTTTTTTTATAATTTTCGAAAGAGACAATCAGTGAAAAATAAATTACATGAAATTAAATGAAAATATTTACAATAAAATAATTTTTTATGTTATTCAAATATTTCAATCAAAATTCGATTAAACTGGACTGTTTGAAACTGGACTGA
The DNA here is from genome assembly GCF_001412225.1 of Nicrophorus vespilloides. NCBI lineage: Eukaryota > Metazoa > Arthropoda > Insecta > Coleoptera > Silphidae > Nicrophorus > Nicrophorus vespilloides. The sequence goes on from NW_017099678.1 coordinate 128,832, forward strand.
TCGAGGAACTTAATATATAAAGGAATATTAAAAACATTGCTTTTAACAAAAAAATATACTGTAGAACCTCGGTTCTTGAACATAATTATTTCCTAGAAGATGGTTAAAAATAAAAAAAAATTAAAAACAGAAACCCTTATAGAGAAAAGTTGATTCTTTAAAATTTATTTCATTTTCAAAGACTAAATTATTACTGTTCGTAAACCGAGGTATTCAAGAATTAAAGTTCAGAACATTTATGTTTAAAATAATAGTTTCGTGTACTATTTATTAATTGATTTTAATTTTACTCAAGTAAAATATAATTATATTTGAAATTTTTATACCGGACTATTCTGAATCCGGACTGATGGAAGCTGGGAGAAGTTATATATAGTACATATTTAGATGTTAATTTGGTTTCAAGTAAATAAATGCTGAAAATAAAAAAATTAAATAACAATAATTAATAACATGAACTTATTCCAAACTTTAATGAAAATTAATATTAAAATACATAATTAATAAAGATCGGTAAACTATAGGCTTAAAACCGAAACATTTCTGTTCATTAAGTCAGTGGATTATCACATACATGGAATTAAATGAGATCTTAATTTGAAGTTAATAATATAGACATAATGACAAATGACAATATTATAAGTGACATAATGACATCGCTTATAACGACAAGTGCTATAATGACAAATGACAATATAAAAAGTATCATAGTGACAAGTGACATTGAAATAGTAACACAAAACAAAACTCATAATAAAACTGGGCAACTGAAAACACTGGGTATCTCTCATTATGGATAAAAAAAAATAGTCTCTAATAATACTGCAAAAATAATAATTACTAAAATAATGATAATTATCAGGCGTTTTTGTAGACGGGTTTTTGTTAATAAAAATTGCTGTTTTGTACACTTTTATAAATAAAAATATTATTTGCAAATGAGAGGCAGTTACTGAAGTAGATGTTGACTATGCTCCGAAATAATTATTTAAAAATGTCATCGTAGAAGTTTTATGTTTTTTTTTTCATAATAAATATTGTTTAAAAAACGCCTGATAGGTAATAACAGATGTTAATATAAAATGCAATGAAATAAAGTTAAAGTAGGAAAATGAAAATAAGTAGTAGGAGTAAATAAACTGTATTAATTATAAATAAATTTAAAATAAATTAATTTAGATGAAAGCTTAACATAATTCTGAATGCATTTACCAATTGGGCTGGAGATTAAGGACAAATTAGGAGCGATTCCATTTGGTATTCGAGTAAGATGAATATGAAATAAATTACGAGCGAATGGCGTTGTTCTCGAGTATACTTCTGAAGAATAGTATCTGTCAAGTTAGCGCTTGGATGTAGGGTTTTTCTTTCTCTTAAATTTGATTACAAACACTTCCGGAGAACAGGAAATAAAATTCTAATATTCGTAAATGTACATTATTTTCATTTTATTTACGTGTTTTTGTATAACTCTGTCATAAATTACATTACAAATTTGTTTGAAACTATGTGTTTACTTTGATAATAATTTTATTTCAAAATTTAAACGATTTAATTGAACCTAAAATATTGTTTTCCCGCATACTTTGCAGTGATATAATTATATAAAAAATTGTAATGTGGTAAAAAAGCAATACCGCGTGTAATGCGTCTTCGATTTGTACGGATTTACTTACGTCTGGCTTATTTTTTTTAATACAAACTAAATTTTATTTAATCAAAATAAAAACAAAATCGAAAACAATAATTCACACAATATTTTTTTATATAGGATCCCGATCCCATATAGTAAAGACTGTTTTGTACAGTTTATTTTTTTGTATTTATCGAATATTTAGATTCTCGATTAGTCCAGTTTTAAATAATATAGGATATTGGCGGAACCGATTACTCGCACTATGTAAAGTATTACTGTATTTATAAAGGTAATCTTGGAAAACTAAAATTTCAATAGTAAACGTAGTTATATAATATTTAATTACTATAACAAACTTGAATAAAATGAAACATCTTGTGCATTTTGTAAAGTATTTTTATTTAATAATAAAATCTTTCTTGTATGCTTACCTCTATGAGCGAGGTATAATTGTCTGGCTTAGAATCTCTTCTTTAATCGAGTCACGACTGAATTAATATTTCAAGTTTAACATGCAACAAATTTCACTTGTTCAGTTTTATAAATTTTATAAGACGTTTACTAAAACGTTTTGTTTAGTTAGTTAGAATTATGTTAGATAGATTAATTAGCAAAATTAGAGACTACCCGCAGACAAATCCAAGCAACTAATAAGCTAAAAACGCTATTAAAAACAATGAAAAAACCAATTTATACAAGATTATCTCCCAAATATTCTTTATTAAACACTACGAGC
>NW_017099678.1:131223-169705 GCF_001412225.1 Nicrophorus vespilloides
AATACTGATCATCCGTAAATAAAATGGTACATGGGTTTGAAGCAATGAGGACAAGGCCTTTCCACCATATCCGATAATTCAGAAATAGACATATCCATTCCAGATGTCTCTTCCTATGCGACCAATAATACCAATTACACTCATTAATAGCAAAATAAACTCAAAAAGACTCCTGGATATGATATAATCAGAGAAAATAAAAAAAAATGACCAATGGAAAGGATATTTTGTCTAACACTTACCTTCAATGCAATTCTAAGAAGTGAACACTTTTCCTCTCAATCGAAATTAGCACAAATTATTTTAATACCCAATCCAGAAAAGACACTCGAAGACATAAAATCTTATAGACTTATATTATTAATGAATAGGTTTAAAATTGTTATTAATCATCGAATAAGTTAATTTGACGTATTCTTAGATGTTTTGCAGACGTTCGACAAAATGGGACTTCACTATAAATTAAAGACGTTTCTACTTTTATTAAATAATAAATTCATATTCAACAAGAATATAATGCAACCTTTACCGACGACACTGCACTAATGCAGACTGAACTGGTGCATCAAATAATCTGCAAGTAAACCTGCACTTAATACAGGAATGGCTACAAAAATGGAAAATGAAGGTCAAATAATCTAAATCAGTGCATGTCACCTTCACTATAAGAAAGGACTCCTGCACACCAGTGGAAAAATTATACCGGCGTTTAATAAAGTTAATTATCTGGATATGCATCTAAATAAAATATTGACCTGGAATGATCACATCCAAGCAAAAAAAAACTCCAAATTAAGTTCAGGAAACTCTGCTGGCTATTATTGGAAGACTCACCAATTTTGAAAGAAAACAAGCTGCTGATTTATAAAGTAATTTTAAAACATGTCTGGACCTACGGAATACAGTTGTGGGGAGTCAGCAGCAAGTTTAATATTGCTACCATACAAAGATCCATTCAAAGAGCTTTAGAAAGGTTATTTGTACTCCATGGTATATTACGGATAGGAGAATTAATGAGGACCTTCAAATGGAAACAGTGGATGAATCAAATATGAAAAATCTTCTTAAGAATAGCCTAAGAACCCAGCTACTGAAGCGATATAGTCCATTAGATCCATAATTGAGATTCAATAAATAATTAATAAGTATAGGATAATCACCAACAAGTGATGTCCTGTTAAATTCTAGATAGTTTAATGGAAGAACGGACGTAAAAAAAGAGAGGTTACTTAAATTATTCATTTACTTAATTTAAGTAAATTTCTATAGGATTGCAACGGATTATATTAATTTAGTTTAAATTATTATTAGTATACTAATGTGGTATAAATGAAACAATAAAATTTGTTATTAATTGCATTGAGTGTACTTTATAAATATATAATGGAACTATAAAGAAATTTATCTTATTTCGAAAATAACATTACTGTTGTATTCTATATAATATCAAATAATCTCTATTTACGTGCACTATAAATAAATATAGGTTATTTATATTTTTCTTTCTTTCTTCTTCTTAGCATAAATTGTTTCATTTGCATGCGGGCTGCGCTTCGTCTGTTTCTCCCTCAACCCCACTGAAGTTCTCCCGCTAAATCTTATACAGGTTCAGTATAGAAGCATAAATTGGTAAGCATGGCAAACATTTAACTTGCAAGCGCTCCGAATTAACATTAATTAAAATGGTTTTATGCATGTTGCATGCAAACGGTATGTATGTGTATAAATTATTCTATTTGCAGGAGAAAATACGTTAAAATCCCCATGTAATTTCAACCCCTTCCCAACCAGCTCGAGCCCAATTCCATTCCTAACCGAAGGCCATATCGCTGTCTGTAATCACTTACCGAACGCAAATCGCTCCACAAGCATTATCATTACGTAATTATAATCTATAGGGGGCGAAAAAATAGACGAAATCTCCTTAACGATGTAATTTGGATAATTGTGCAGAATTTCTAATATCTTTATACAAATTGTTATTACGTAATAATCTGGTTTACCTAGAAGAGCAAAATAATTTAATTGTCATAGAATAAATTAGTTCAAAGCTTTACTTTGTAATATTACAGATATAAATAATTTAATGATGATAAGATTTGTTTATAAAAATAATTTTAATTTTAATGTATTGATGATAAAATTGAATATAAACAAATCAGATATTTTTAAGGTAATTCGAATTAGATTATGTAAATGATGACATAAACTATGTATAAAACATATTTCTGCCAAGATCTTGAATGTATATAAATCACGGATATAGTTTATACTTTATACATTTTCAATATTGTGAGTGGAAACCTTCAAACTACTCGTCATCATATCTTGACTTATTTTTAGCTAACCTAATAGAATTTAACCTAAATTAAAAAACTAGACTTAAAATAAACGGGACAAAGTTGAAACGTACTATATCCTAACTTAACAAAATCTAAGAAAACTTGCTCTCTAGCTATCTTAATTTAATCTAAATTAAGAAACCTATTCTAACTTAAATTTATCTCATCTTAGCTAAGACAGACTAAAAGTTAAAATCGTAACCAAATTTGACTAACCCTAAGCTAACGTAACAGATTAGGATTAAGACCCAAACTAAATTGAGAAACCTAATCTAACTTAAATTAAACGCACCTTGGCACCTAACCTAAATTAGAAAGCCAACTTAAATTAAATTTCATTTATCTTAAGGTAACCTAACAAATCCTATTCTAACCCTACTAAATTAAAAAAGCTAACCTAACATAAATTAAACGCATCTTAATTAACTTAACATATCATAAGCAAACTAGTGATATCATAACATAACTTAACTAATATTAATCTAGCCTTACATAAATTGAGCAAGCTAGCCTAACTTAAATTAAACGCATCTTGGCTAATACAGACCATACCCTAACTTAAACATCTTAACAAAACTGGACTTATACTAAGGTAACCTAACAAATCATAATTCAATCTTACTTAAATGGAGAAACCTAACCTCAAACTATTTAATATTCTCTAATGTTAACTAACTAAACTTAATTTAAAGATTTTGATTTATTTTTGATTGCATAGACATATTTTTAATTCAAATATATTAAACAAATAAAGCAATATCTCGAATAGTGCTCGAATAGTCCATCAGTCCGCATTCACTATTATATACATATTATTGGTTTCAATTTTTGTAAAGTTTATGTTTATGCGGTTTAAAAGTCCTCGATTAGTCCGGAATATTACTTTAATCGATAATCAGAAAAAAAAATCAAATAAAATATTGTTTCCATCTTGCAATAAATATTATACGTTTCTGAAATAAGTGAGCTCGAATTCAGTGTATTTGATTTCTGATTGGAAATTCCAATTGCTTGAAAAACTTCTTTGATTGTTTCATATTTCTTCAGCTCATTCCGTTTCTTTCAATTCAATTCTTTACGGAAAAATCAGAATCGAACTTTCTCTCATTTCAATAGGTTTTCCCTCCCCGGGCCGCCGGATTTCCCGTTTCCTCTTTTTTATGATTATTATTATCACTATTATTTCTATTCGGGCGAGTTTCATTAGTGGTATGCAAAAAAAGGAGGCTACGCTCATTCTCAAGATGAAAAGTTTCCATAGAGCGGGTCATAAATTTCCGCTGAATTTTCATTAGCAAATATAAAAAAAAACAGACACACACACACTAACTGCAAAGGGCGAAAAAGTTTTTTTACGCGTTGCGAGCGCATTTTTAATTTTCCCCAGTTGATATATGTTCACGTGATTTTTAATTCCCTCCCTTCATATATAAACGAATGTGCGGAGAAACAGAAACAGGAACGAAAGTAATTTAGTTAATGTCTATTGATAAAACAAAACGGCATTGTTTAGCTTTGATAGTTCACTCTGTTTCCGTATTTTTTCTCTTTTAGATGATGAATTTAATGTAATTTATTTTATAAACGATACGTTTTTATAGACTTTTATGATCATGAATGCTTTGGCAAGTCCCTGCACTTCATCTCGAAGAAAGAGGATGAAAGGTACTGTGAGGAGGACGACATCCCGGAGCACACGTTTTTTAGATGTTTTAGGTGGGTCAGGATGAAACAGTCTTGCTACAATTCAAATACGTGAGTAAAAATTACTAAATATTCAAATGAAATAGATTAGTTAAAAAAGTAAAATATTTGTAATTTTGCTCATCAAGTGAGCGTATTTTTTTTTGTAACAATTATAATAATAGTAATGAAATCATTATTTTTTTTATAATTTTAAAATTGTACTTAATTAATTATGAAATTATTTTTATGATCAATAAATAAGTTAAATTTCAGGTAAGATAAATTTCTTTAATTTTATCGTTTGTTTTATTGCCACCCTAAAAAATAATCTTTCAATCAAATTGTATGTGGTATAAAAATGTTCCATAAAATCATCTATGCATCAATTCAAATCAACAAGAGCTTTGATGAAGTTACCAGATTTAGCATCAACAGTTGCCATCTAAAATAGAGATGGCAACAATTAAAAATAACGCTTTTATGACTTTCAAAAATCGATAGCAATAAACAAAGATTATTACAAAAATAATAATATCGAATCTACAATCAGTAAAATCGATAATTTGCATAACAGATTTAATACGATTATTAGGCAGAGATATCTTTGGCAGGATTGGAAAATGGTTGAAAGATGCAACACGTTTACAAGAAGGCGCGAGTCCTTGCGAGAAAATCTGACGATACACATGGATACATTTGAAACTACACGAATGAAACTCGAAGGTGTATTAAATGAAGATGACATCAAAGCAATTAACAAATTTTATCAAATGGTGTTTGGAGGAAAGAAGTTTGATCATGTACAAGAAGAACACCATTCTGAAAATCAATGAGGCTTATAATTTTATAGATTTTTTTCGAAATAATTAAAACTTCTATTATATAAATATAACATTTTGTAAACAATATTTAATAATTGTTAGTGCAAAAATATTAAAATTATGAAAAAAAAATGGAATTTATGATAATCATTAATGTAACCATGATTTTTTTAGAATTCACCCCCATCGCATATAAAGAAAATAAACAAGGGGAGACGTAACATAAAGTTTGGAAATCACTGGTCTAGGAAGTCTGCAGAAACTATTAAGCATAGTGTATAGCATATGTCAAAGAAGCGGGATAAATTACCACAAATGGGATAAATTACATTATTGAGGGGTTCACCAATTAAAATATTATACATTTTTGGTTTTGAAAAGTTGCACAAACTTCTAAAATTGCACATGAGGTGGCAGTCAAAAAGTTGGTGCATTTTGCAAGAACCTACCTTTTTCTCCCTTTCATATCTAAGGGGCAATAAAAAGATATATTTTGAGATTTTAGCTACTTTTTGTATAGTGTAACTATTTCATATGCTGAAGGCTCTTTCGGTAATATGATTTGAATTGAACTACTGCTAAATGGTGAATGAAATGAAATAAAATAAGCATAAATGTATAATAAAAAAATAATCTACATCAAATTGAATAAACTGAATAAATGGAAAAAAATAGTCATGATCCTAACTGTCCTATAACGGGATACTGTTATTATAATAACGCGGTCATTATAAATATTCTAATAACGTACATAATACAACTTAATTAGCTTAAGAAATATTTTAGGAAAATACTTTAGAATCTAAACATGAAGAGGAATTTATATCATTAATTTATACAGCTACCTACAATGCATTAGTAGATTGAAATATGGACAAAGAACAGATAGATAATGATGTGAAAGGAAAGTTGATTTGGCTAAGGAATTACTATTAAGTTTCCATAGAAAGCGATAGGAGTTAATCTGATTTTCTAAATCTGAGTTTCCTATAACGCGATTTCCTTATTACGGTATGTAATTAATATTCAATAGAATTGTAAGAGTTGACTATATATAAGATTCTCAATTTTATAAACTTATCAAAATCTTACGCAACATTGTTCAAAATGACAAAACATTTTTTACACTGGTATTATTATAGCTAAGAAAAGTGAAAATTTATTTATACAAAACTAATTAATTAACATTTAAATAAAATTAGAGTTTATATAGTATAATTTCACAAATGAATAATAAACAATTAAAAATAAAACTTCTCGTTTTCATTGCGACTCGCGATATTAATGGACTTCGCTTGAAACCTAATTTGGGGTTTAAGATAAATGAAATGTTTATTTCCATTTAATCCGAGGAAGTCGGAAGCGAGCGGAAAATAAAATGGGAGGACAGCGGAAAGAAAGAGAAAAAAATAGGGAAGAGTGGAGAATATAATTCAGTCCTCCTCGTGGCCATTAAAAAATTAGAATAATCTTTGCCGATTCGAAGTAATGAAATTACATAACGCGGGAGGACCGAAAAGAAAATTTATGCCCCTTACTTTAAAGCCGCTTATATAAATTGCAGCGCTCCCTGCGATGGGCTTATGAATGAATGAAAATTTAATTTCGCTATTATTACTAGTGTGTGCATGCATATACGGATATAAATGTTTGTGTCTGTGTGTATTCGAGCGGTGTTGATTATTCGGTAAGATTGCCAGCCAGAGGGTAGGTAATTTCGGTGGGGAAGGGTGGAGAGAAAAAATTATATAAATAATCGGCAGTTGAAATGCGAGTATGGCATGCAGCACGGTGGCGAAGTCGGCAATTCGAAAGGGGGTCGTTAAAACTTTCGATGCATGTCAATAATGGCAGATTCGTTCCATTGTTGCGATGGAACATGTGATTATGTACCCTGAAGGTGTGTTTAGTGTGCCGAAGTTTGCATACCGCTCGTAGGCCAAGTATGTTGTAACCAGAAGTGGAAAGCGTCTAAATTTACTTCATTATTGCATTTTTTTACCACTTTTTTTTTTATTAGCACATCAAAATTTATTTATATTCTATTACGTTAATTATATCAATTAATATATTAATACCTTGTATATAGAAGATTTGAAAGTAGCATTCTTAATCACAATTAAACTACAGTCACACAGATTAATACAATTCCAGATTATTGCCCTATGTTGCAATCAAATTGTTGATGTCTGTTAAGCTTATAAACTGTTTTGAGTATATTAAATAGAGTTACAATAAAATCCTGCAAACCATATGATTAATTGATAAGAAATAATACTATTCCTTTATTTATCTTTATATAAAAATTGGACTGGACATTAGATTTGTTTAAATTAAGTTACAGTATATATCATTATATCCTTGTATATTATACTCACAAAACTACAATTTAATACAATAGCTTTTATATTGCTCAAAAGTAAAGACAATAGGAATATTTTTTGTTGACTAATTTGATTTTCTCAAATACAATTAGCTTATGTAAATCTTCATACTGGCAAATCATTATGCAAAAGTAGAGAAACTCAAATCATCAAATAATGAAGAAACTAAGGATGAATACATAATGTTGGATCCACGTAGTGTCCCAAAAGTGCGCAGTAAAACAACCGACTGCTTACTAAAAATATGCTCATTGGAGAAAAATACTATTAACAGAATATCAAGATTTGTACTAGTTGCTACATTTATTTAATGAAGAAATAGGTATTCTCCGTTATTTTGTACAGCTCCTTTTAGTTTAGTTTGATATATATGTAGCAATTATATTAGAAGGTTATATTTAAAAATAATTATTATATAGTAAGTATTCCCAATAATTTGTAGTGTGACGTAAATGTTGAAAGTGATTGTAAACACATTAAGTAATGACGAAGGTAGTTCAATAAAGGCAATATTTAATTTCTTTAACAAAATAACATAAACGGAAATAATATAAATATAGACACTTGAACTCGCTTAACGAGCGACGATTCGCAAAACGTGTGACGATGAGAAGAGAAGTCCCGGATTGTGCGTCTGTTACATCATTTTTAAAACTTGTGTACACATATTATGTATATTTTTTAATATGTTTCACTATACAAGTATTTCACTATACGAGTAAAAATCCGGAAATTTTAGAACCCATTAAGCGAGATTCTCCTATTCAATTATATGGCTATACTGTTCGTATAAGCAATACAAACAATAAAAAAATTTGCCATAAAATATATCATTTATTGTTATATTTCTATATTATTCCAGTTAAATAACGAATATTAGAAAAAAAACAGATATGGCCTAAATACGATGTGATGAATCTGACCACATTGTACGTTCGTATGAATATTTGTACGTTAGTTAGATTATTAATATATAGTAATTTTATTAATATTTCCTAAAAAAATAGAAAAAACTGATAGCGGCCGAGTGATATCACTGACTACAAATGCTTGTACTTTAGTTGTAAATAAGCAAGTTAGTATTTGATTTCAATTTAATTTCAGTTAAATCGTAATATAATTTATCGTTTCCTAAATCGAGTTTAAAAAAAAGACATCGCCTGAATCTGGCATAAGCATAAGTGAAATATATAATATGAATTTACAGTTTGCGAGAAATTTAACTGACTACATTGTACGTTAATACGAATATTTTTAGGATAATTAGGATGGAAATAATCTTCTTCGTATTAGATCGTAATATAGTTTATCCTTTCCTAAAACGAGTTAAAAAAAAGAAAACGCCTGAATCTGATATGAACAAAAGTGAAATTCAAAATATAAATGTACAATCTCCAATTGACTATAATGTAATTTCATACAAATATTTGTACCTTAGTAAGATTGTAAATAATATAATTTGCATATAAGTCGAATATTTTTGTCAATAATTCATCTATCCCTCGCTTTACATGGTACTTTCTTTACATGTTTCGCTCTTACATGGTTAAAAAAGAATAATTAAAAATAAAATGTTGAAAATAACTTATTCATGCATTTTTTGGATACTTTTCGATTTATACTGTTTTACATTCAAAAAGTTGCAATTCATATTTACACATATTTCTCAGAAACCTAATTGTTATCAACCGTGTAAATCGGGGAATAGGTGTAATGTAACGTGTATTTAATTCAGCGCCGACTGTATATGTTGTAATACTTAGCTAACTAACCTTATATACTCCAAGATTTTGAACGACGCACTCTAAGATGGCCTCCCTTCCGACCGCCGCCGTAACATTGGCTATTGGCTGCGAGAAGTTCGGATTGTCTGAAAGATTAAAATTTAAATTATTATTATGATTATTTCCAGACCCGCTGAAAGTGCATTTTCCCAGGCGCGCGTTTATTAGCGAGGGCGGGCGAATAAATTTCATAACTAAATTAACTTTGAATATAAATATGAAGGAGGAAGGGAATTGGGGAAGAGTGTCGCCACCCCCCATCGGTGCTATCTCTTTTTAGAAGGACTACTGCCTATTATTTAGAGCAGTATCTCTGCTTGAGCAGTTCGCGGGATTAGCACTCGATTGCGCGAATGGCAAACTGAATCCAGCTACCTCAAACCACCCCCCATTCCAATTCTCCTTCTTCGGCGACGGTGGCGGAACGCACCCTTCCCATCCAAAACCCTAATCAGCTTATCCAAATTCATTGTTTCCCACGCTTCAGTTTTATATACCTCCACACACACGCACGCAACCCGAGAAATTAATTAACATGTCAAAAACCGATCAGAAATTAATAACGAGCAGAACACGAGCAACAATAAAAAAGACTTTAATCCCAATTTCCATCCCTTTCGAGAACGCATCAACGAAAAAATGAAAACAATAATCCCTCATGGACCCATTTTTTTTCCATTAGGTCGATCTACATTTTGTTTTTCATCTTGTTGTTCGGTTTCCTTTGTTCAATTTACACCAGAGTGTGTGAGTTTTCTGGTCTACATATTTAAGAGGAAATGACACTAAAATGACTTGATAGGAAGCCCTATGTGTAAGCTGCACTTGTTTTATGGTTTATGAACACACTAAACCGTATATTTTATGAATGTCGTGCAAAGCGCAGCCACCCCCCGCGTTTTATGCTCAACGTATAAAATCCGAAAAGAGAAAGCGACTCACACACATACACACACACAAAAAGGAAGCAAGCAAAAAAAAAGAATGTCGGAAAAACCGGAAAACAAAATAAATATTTAATGTTCGCTGAAAAAATATACGGAGCCTACTTACACAGCCTCGAAATTCATGCCAATAATAAACGCTATTTGCATGCGTAATTGGAAGAAAATGTCACACGATGTGTATCGTTTTACATGAAAAAACAATAAACTTGAAGAAAAATTTGCATCAATTCCATTATTCAATCTTTCCGTTGAACCGAGAACATAAATGTTCGGAATTACAGATATTTATTTATTACATAATGGTAATTTGGTATAATAAACTGCTTAAAACCCCTTTTTATTTCGAAATAATCATGAAACATATAGGTTCTTATAATGATGTGTTTAATATGTGATATATTTCCTGCTTCGAGAATTGAAGAAAATCTTCGTATAATACAGTTATCCGATAATAAACTTCTTCAACCCTTTTTTATTTTGAAATAATCATGAAACATGAAAATTCTTAGAGTGACTCATTTAAAAAAATTATATGCTTACACTAGAAATTATTACATAAGACGACATTCCTAGAATAAGGTCTTGCTTTAATACACTTCGAGAATTAGAGAAAATCTTATAACACGGTAAGCGAAAAGCAGGATAGTCAAATGACACGGTTCAAGAATCCTTAAAGTTTTGAGGATACGAATGTTGAATATATTCAAGTAATATATTCGGTTAACGGATTATGTTTGTTAACCGATCACCTAATGTAATGATTATTTATATTATACGATTATTTTTGCTTATTATATAATAACATGACAAAACTATATTATAAAAATAGCAAATATAAGAACTTTCGTTAAACTTGTAGTAGTTGCAAATTTGCAACGATTCCATTATTTAATCTTTCGAATGAGCCGTTTGTCATAAAATGGACGAGTACTTTAGTATCCGGGATTCGAGACTATGCTTTAATATTGCTGATATCGATCTTGCAAATTGAATGAACGCTTGATGCACAGATGCAATTTCGGCCCCACGTTGGTCGCCAAAACTGAGTTTCCTGCTATACACAAAGAAGCTATGCGATGCTTGTCGTCCAATTAATATCGCGGTTTTGGCATCGTTCCCCCGTTCGTCGATTTATTTGCGATATAATTATTGTCCAGGAAAATTACAGCGTTAATTATTTCCAGGCGATCCCAATTTAGTATTAAATTAATTAGCAGTCATCCATGTGGGACGGTTGTTCAACGGTTCCGCATTTAACAGGAAGCGTATCCAGGGCATCGCGTTATACACTCCAAATAACATGTTATTATCTGCGATTATTTTACATTCTGTGAACAAACAAACATTAAATATCGATGTATTTGATATTCAGGGCAGGGGTTTTCCAATAACTATATATATTCAATATAATTACATTGACAATATTTTTTGGGACAAATAAAAGAAATTGGAGTAAAAACAACATAATTACCCATTTCTAATTATTTGTGTAAAAATGTTGTAAATAATGTTATTTTTTATTAAGAGAAATTGTTTAATAATAACAAAAATACTGTTTCACTAAAATTAAAAAATACTTTCTAATATTTTTACATATGAAAAAATACTTAAGAAACTTAAGATTTATTTTCATTACCTCTGTTAACTTTACCTCAGATAACAAAGCTTCAATATAACGAAGTCAGAAATTTGCAGCCAATAAATCCAATAAATTAGAAATTATGTTATCCCGATTTTTTAGGATTTAGGAAGAATTTTTATTGTTAAGCGAAGTGCAATCATTCTTTATGGACAATTATTAATCAAACTTTTGTTTGAAAAATAATCAATAATATTTTTACTTCTTAAAACGAAGTTTCACTTAAAGAATTAATAGCGTGGATCGCATACAATTCGATAATATAGTTATGAAGGTATTTTTAATAACAGATTTTTATTTTATTAAGCATAAAATTTAATATTGAATTATTGTATAACAAGCACAAATTAAATTTTATTTAAGTCAATTAAATGTTTACAGTTCATTAACTTCGATCCATGTATTAAAATAAGTATTGCTATAATGATTGATAAAACAAGCATTAATATTTAAATAAATCGATCAAAATAAAATCATATTCATATATACTTACAATAATATATAATTAAAGAAAGTAAATTATTGTTTTTATTGCAATTAAATTAATTAAAAGTAAATAATTAAATTTTCATTTTATACTAGTTTATACTATTTTCATTTAATAGAGACAGTAAATTCATATTTTATTAGCACATTTTTTATACATATTTCAATGAAAAACATATTTCTTTTCATAATTATTGAACTTAATTTCAGAAAATGTAATTAGACAAATGTTTATTTGAAGCAATTACTCTATCATTTTATATTTCGTATCTTTGGTAAAATTTAAGTGAAAGCTTCTAACAGCAAAATAATTATATGAACAATTCGGTTCTCGAACAAATAAATAGATTTTACCATTTCCATTTCATAATTTACTACACAATATATAACAAATATTTATAAATTGCGAAAATACGCGCATTGTTTCCATTATGTCTTTATATAACTAATTATATTTGTTGTCTAAAGTCAATAGAACACACTTTTTGATTTATATCAATCGCTGTATTTTTCTTGATTTACTTATTTATTTTAAATACAAAATTCTATTTATTTGAATATTTTTGCATACGATTTTTGCAATCTTATAGAAGATATTAAATATTTGAATAAAATTAATGTTGAAGTTGCGTTTGATGACATTAATATGGGTTTAGTAATGTATGAATAAAGCATTGCTTCTAATGATTTACCAAAAGATTCTATATAATGGTATAATAATAAAGAAATAATACGCTGTCACCTGAGTTGATTGATGATGCCGCTTCATAATATAAGACTTAGAATGAAAGTGTGCCTCTTAAACATGCTATCGGTTATTAAGGAAGCACAGAAAATAAATATGAAAACACATCAAATTATTCCAAAAGCTTGTATTTGTTTGTTTACAAAATAATAAAAGAGAAGCAAACATATTTTTATTATTTGGTATATAATTTGAGTTTCATTATCTTTTTAATAATAACTGTAATTTGTAGTATAAAACATTTATTAAATTGTGCATTAACCACAGTCTTCTTAAGTAAATATTTTAATTAAACAATATAAAATATTTCTTGTGTCCGAAATATTGAATTTGCAACTAATTTCCCGCGGTCATTAAATGTTTATGCCAAGTTCGAAAATGGAAATGTTTACCTCAAATACGCACATCGCTCTGTTCGTAAAAAAAGTGACATTGCGCGTGAAAATAGATCTTCATAAAACGATGTTGTGCGTATGGTGGGACTGGGAGGAAATTATCCATTACGAATTGCTTCTTATAAGTACATTACACGACAGATTGAAAAAGGAATTAAGAGAGTTACAAATTTTGTAAAACCGTTGTTGACCGATGAGAAGTTTACACGAAGTTCGACTTTAATGACTTCCATAAAATGTGATGAAAACGCCGTTAAAACATCGTATGATTTTTTTTTTTCAAAATAAAGTTTCAAATGTGTCAAACTGTATATGATTTATCTATGTTTCCTCTTTGAATTAACAAAAAATTGTTCAGTAATTCCTTGTTTTCTTGCTTCTTGCGAAATTTGGCAACTATTTTCAGAAGTATTATTATATAAGAAATTAAAAAATAAATAAATGATATGTGCAAATTGTATATAAAATATATTTAAACAAAATTAATAGTAAATAAATGAATTCTTATTTAAGAATAAAGTATTTATCATCAAGTTATGAATGATATAATTTTCTTTCATGCGAACATTTCGAAATCTAATTGATAAAAGGATCCCAAAGAGCAGTCAAATCAACGTCAAAACGACGCAAGATATATACGTTCCTTAACCAAACCTGAAATATCGAGAAATATTGGAGGGTCTGTGACTGATTTATCGACGATCCCCCATATTCGATAGCGTATAAAGAAAAGCTTTGCGACCGAATACGTTTTCATCGGCAAAAAACACCAAAGGCCATTTTCTCTCTTTATTATAACCGATATTTCTGGAAAACGGCGGACGCGAAAAAAAAAAAAGAAGAAAAGGAAAGCGGTGAGGGAGGGACGATGTATAAAGGACAACAAGATAGCAATATATAAATATGATGTGGGGGTGGTTGTGAGTCGTGTTTTCCATGGAAACGTGAAACTGCAATAATTTCATTTATTCGTACTAACTAATTCGTGTAATACAGCTGAAACAGTTTTGTGCTGAAAGCGGCTTTTGTTGCAGCCGAACGCCGCTGTGCAAATCAAAAAGGTCGACGTGGCAGCAGCCTCCACTTTGTTTTCGTAACAAGTTGAAGACTAATTCCAACCTCGTTAACTGTATGCAAATAATAACCTTACAATTTTATTAAAACTGATGTTGTATTATTATTTCTAGCCTTGTATAATATTTTATTTATGTACCTCAAATATACAATAATTAATTATGTATAATACAAAAATTCCTCGCATAGTGCGGATTAACTATAGCATTTCAAAATATCAAAACAATCTAAATTTTAAATGAGCAAAATTATGTTTTTATACAAAAATGTTCCTTTTTTTCCGTATTAAGCGATTTTATAGTCCTCGATTAGGCCGGGATATAGGTAAACCCGATAAATGACAATATTTGCAGTCTTTCCTCTCGGACTATAATATTTATATAGAATATTTTATAAAATTCTATAAAATTAATACTTTTTTAATTTATTTAGAATTATTATGCTTATTTAGTGATTTTGTTCTGTTCAGTAAATTATAATTGTTATTTGAAGCGTAAATTAATATTTTATTCATGTGATTGCACTAGTTTCCAAATAATATCTACCACAAATAAATATAAAACAAAATATATGCATATATAAAAAATCGTATACCGAAATGTACAATTTCTGCTCAAACTATAATATTATATACTTTTTTTTGTAGTATAATTTTTATATTAAAATATAGTAAAAAAAGATATATAAAGTCAGTTACACTAGTTTCCAAATAATATCTACCCAAATAAATAATAACCAATTTGTGTTGCATTTATGAAAGTATTTATACAAATAATATTAACTGTAGCTTTTCGTCCTAACTACAGTATAGTAGGTGCTGTTCCGAATATTTTAATCCAGGTAATCGGGATCAAAAGTTCCTAAAACTTCCCGGGAATTTTTATTAATATTTTTGATATATAAAAAAGTAGACATAGAGTTTATATGTGATACACAACTTATATATGATGAAATTTGATGAAATTTTTAAGTTCCAATCAATCCCCCAGGCCATAATTCGCACCAAACCGTGATCTGTCGAGGATGCATATGGAGTTCTTCAATCAGTTTTGGATTTTCGGATCCCCAAATTCGACAATTATAAGATGAAAGTCACTGTGAACTTGTTGCTTTTGCAAATTCGAAACCTTCTGCGAATACCTAACGGCTTGCTTGATCTTGTGGCTTTGACAGGCATTGACTGTGTCAACTGAAGAAATGCAAATCTTTCGTTAAAATTGATTGAAGAAAGCTTCTGGAAATGCCTAATTGTTGACTGCGACGACGATTTGACGTTGCAGGATTTTCATAAGACATTTACTAAAAATAGCCATTTAATTTGAACGAGCGTAGGAAGAAGGCCACTGCTTTTTTTGTTTACAACTGAACCGGTTTACTCAAATTTGTTGATTAAATTCACCACGCGTTTTAAGTGATTTTTTACAATTTCTACTCGTTGTTCAAACGTGTACTTAACATCAATGTTTACTAATGACAGCATAGAAAAATCTCTACACTGATTTTACCGCAAAAAAAATGGCGGCAAATTTAAAATGTCAGTTCTTTTGGGACAACCTTTATTTAAAATATGTTTAAAAATGAACACAGAAGATTAACATAATAATCAAATAGGCTTCTTCTTTTAAACCTCTACACCGAGCTGTGCTTTACACAATTTCTCAGAAAACACGGGCTAGAGCAAAAAATAAACGATTTTAATGAATTATTGCTTTTTCTAAAGAGAACTTTACATAAAATTAATTGGAAATAACATCAAAAAAATCAATCAATCAGTCTTTATCTAACTTGCTGTCTTTCACAAATTAAAGATTTAATATACAATTTTGTTAGTGTTATGAACTGAAAAATCCTAAAAAAAAATTGTATAACTGATATTATAGTATTATTTCAAGTGTAATTTAATATTTTATATATTTGATATTATCGAAATAATATCTACCTGTAATAAATACAATATTTCAATATATGTTTCAAGTTTCATTCGATATGAAAAAATATTGAAAATATATAAATTTACTGAAATCACATTTATTTATTATATATTTGTAACTTAATATAATATTACATTTTTCTTTAATCTGTGAGGATAATTCAATTGTACTTTACTGTTTTCAGATTAGCACATGCTAGGTGAAGCAATCAATAGAAAGAATTAACTAATTTGGAACTCAATTATGTTTTTTTAAGAAGTTATTATAATAAAAGACAATTAACATTTATTTATCTAGTGTAATCAAAATTAATTTAACACAATAGGTAATTGCAACATTTATAGAAATTTTAGCATTAACTTCAACCAGTAATAATAATAAAATTTTAAAATACCAAATCTTAGAAATATATATTTAAATCACGTAGAAAATAAAGTCAATTATGTAAAATATAATAAAAATAAAAGTTCAATTATGTAAAATATAATAAAAAAAGTATGTGTGATCATTGGAACATTTAACTAAATTTAAATACATTAGATAATGATCCATGTTAGGAAACGCACAAAAAGTCAACTAATTGCAAAACCAAGCTACAAAAAAGGTCTTCGACTGAATACTAATGCCGTGTAAACCCATTCTTAGACTGCTGCATATCTTTCCGCCCTTCTTCTCCTTTCTTTTCCGATATAAAATATGCAAATTGAATTGCTCTTCCCTCCTATTATCGTTTGTAAGCGAATCCCACATTGATCTTCAAGTAGCTGAAGCACAAAAAAAATATAATCAACCTCTAGATCTGTTTTTTTTCTTGCGTGCCTCCCTTGATTTTAATAGATAATCCATTTAAAAGAAGAAGAAAAAACAATTTCACGCTTCGAAATGAGTTTGTTTCGATTAATTTAATCAATCGATTTTATTTACTTTGTTTTTCTTTGCAAACAAAATGTTCCGTAGCTTGGGTATTTAGACAATATTAAACAGGACAAATTGAGAACTTCAAAACTGCATACAAATTGCACACAAAATACTGCAATCACTATTAAAAATAAATTTGTGTAATATTTTTTCAATATTTTTTTCAAATTATAAATATTAAACCTATACATATAGTTTACAAAGTTGGAATTACTCTTCAATTTGTTACGAATATGGAGGCTGTTGCCAAACTGGACTATGCAAGGTCCAACTATTTTGGTCCAATTTGATTTCAATATACATTCGTAAATAATTATTCATATTAATATATACTAATATTTATTATTATATTTATATATAAGAAATGATAATTTTTTTATTTGAAATATTTGTGGAAGTCAATTATTAAAAAATTAAAAAATATACATTGATGATCAATAATTTGCTAGTAATAATTAATAAATTATATCAAGTAATATTTAGTGATTAAGATAATATATAATTATAAATAGCAATACCTTGCATAGGCCGGCTTTGATCAGTCCGGATTCTCTATAGTCCGGTTTAAAACATTCAAAACTAACCAAATATCAATTGAACAAAATAAAAATAAATTCTCAAAATTAGAACATAAAATAAGTTTTATATACATAATTGATCGTTTTCTGTTTTAATACAAAATCTCATAAGCATAGTTTAATTTTTAATATAACTATTACAAATATTCACATTTAAATCTTCAACTACAGTCTGACGTTTTCCAATAGTCCATAATAAATATTTCTCTCTTTCATATCTGTAATAAATTAGACAATTAATTTCTTTAAATTATTGAATTTAACATTATTATTTCTTTTTAATATTTGTTAATATAATTTTGCTAAAAAAAATGTTCTTTCCTTATACTGTTGCTGTATTTTTTGTGATCGATATTAAACATAGCCGAAGCTACTAAATTTTTGATTATTAGATTCGCATTAAATATGTATGGGTTTTCTTTAATGTAATTGATTTTAATAAATAATCGAGTAATTTTGACTCACTTACAATGGCAGCCGAAAAGGAAAAGATAACAACAACAAACTATATGTTTTATATATGAATCAATTCAGACGATATAAATTTAATGAATGTTATCAAAAATTGCTGCAATAAATACAGTTTTTCCAAATCCAAAAAGAAAAACAACAACAATAAAAGAATACAACAAAAGCATCGGAATGAAATAATGATGATGAAATAAATTACTAAAAAAAATGTGAAATATTTAAGAGAATATATATTTGATGAATGCCATCAAAAATTAATTGCTGCAATATACACAACTTTTACTCAGCTTAACCAGACAAAGATTAACCGGACAAAGCAAGAAAAAACTCATCGGAATCAATACAGACGATATTAATTCTGAAAAATATATATGAAAGATTAAAGAGAATCTATATTTAATGAATGTCATCGAAAAGGCTGGGCAATTAATTGCTGTAATAAACGCGGATGAAGTATGAAAGAGAAACAATATCGGTTGGATAACGAGAAGTTAATTGTGTAACAAGAAAAACAGAGCCCAGTTTTCCAAATTGTCCGCTCCCGCCAGGACGACTGTATTTATAAAATCGCTGGAGACTTCCAATTTATATAGTTAATTACAAAATAATGGCGGCGGAGAATGTAATTTCGCGATAAAATATTTACTTGCAGCCAGGCGAAAAATCCTCGGGTCGTTTTCCCTCATATTTTCAAACCAAACACAACATTTTATTCTCTTTCTCCTCTGCCTCCTCCTCTTTAACCCCCCTGCATCAGACTATATCTGTAGGTTTATATATATTATATATACGTATACGTACTGCATATAAACGTAAGCCTAAGGCTTCCTTCCCGATACATACTGGTAATCAACTAGAAATATATGTGTGTGTCGACCCTATACAAAATAAATTTTAAAGAAAACTTTATATTGCAGGGATGAAATCGCGCATGCATGCTATACTTATATACTATATACATTCATATTATATACAAGTATATACACCCTTTCCAGGGAAACCGAAATTAAAATACAAATGAAAGTACAGCACATACAGATGTTTGCGAGAGCGGAGAACGTTCCGGCGCCCTTTTTCTGTTTCGAGCTTCACCTGGGCAAAAATATTGCTGCGAAATTGCAGACATCCAGGCAAGCAGACGCCCTCATCCCACCTCTTATTAGGTTGGGGGTAGGATGTTTTCTGTTTCATTTATTTATTAAATTTGCGATTTTTTTCTTCTTCCTTCTCATTCTCCTTGCATTCATTAAGAAAATTTAATCTAAGCCGCCCCTTCCAGACGTCGAGATTAATTAGTTAATTTGTTTATTCAATTACTTAATCATATCAATATATCTTGCTTGGAGCTGAAATGTAACGTCTTTTATGGGTGACCAACGTGGGGCCTTTTTAAAATTAGTAATATGATTTAATCAGTTATTTTTTTTGTAACATTGTTGTGAAAATCTATAATCAAATGAGTATGATTAGACACTGGTAACTACAAGTATAATCTTTTGAAAATAATCATAATGTTCATCATATCTGAGAAGAAAATATTGCTCGAGGATTTCCAAAATAAATTTTATTTTATTGTTTTCATAAGGTATTATTGTAGTTGTTCTTCAAAAAAATATTAAAAATTGTAATGAATGCGAATCAAGGTTATTGATTTATCATCTAAATTTAAATTACTTTCATAACCTATTGATTTCACTGTACAAAATAAACATAAAGTATTACTTTTTTTGAGTAATTTCTATAAAAACAAATATTATGAATCATATACAGTTGATACAAAGCACTCAAGCAAATTTATTGATGATGTAGCGGAAGTTTGCAATTAATGTTTTGAAGATAAGATTTTGTTTTCATATGTAATACATTTTTATTTACAAAATTAATGGAATTTCATTGAAATAAATGAGATCATAAAGTTGTTGCAAACAGATAGTCCTTTAATTATTATTATCAATAATAGAATTGAAATAATTAATTTGTTACATAATATAGTATGTTACAAAATGTTTTGTTTAGAGATTAATTAAATCGTGTAAATATATATATGGAGTATGTACAAAAATTTTAAAATATCTAAATTTAATCTTAAATACAATATTTTCTCGTTAATATATTTTGAAGTCAAATATTATATGCTGTATATATATACAAGAGGAAATAGTAATTAAATTTCTGAATTGACGTGAAGAAATCTCTTTCTTCTTCTTAGTTATATCAGAAATCCGCGTTTTATATCCCGGGATTATTAGAAACTGAATGGAATATTAATAACGACAATGCTAAAAATATACAGAAACTAATAAAACAGACGACCCAATTTTATAAATATGAACAGTTTTTTTAATCAACCATGTCCATAGCCTAGCAATTACTAGTAATTTAGTAAAATTCTTAAAGCTCTCTAGAGCAAATGTAAAACCCATGTAATTATATATAAACGGAGGCACACAGACTGAAACGTAAATACAAACGTTTGTCTGTAAAAATTTGTTTTATTTCTGAACTTTAGTCATATATTTTTTGTCTTAATCAATCAGTTCACATATTTATATCATTTTCCCAATTTTATTAACATTTAACATTGACATTAAATTTCCCAAGATATGACGAACTTTCAATACATATGAAGTACTACTTTGCACTCACGGTCAATCGATTTTTTTTATAATTTTACAACGATCCTATAATCCTGGCCTAGCTCCTCTCTAATCGACCAATTCGCTTAATAACATAGTCGTCGAAGAAATGTATATATAACAAACTATTTCACTAACAGCAACAATTATAACTAACATATATATTAAATATGAATTGATAATCTTTTAGTTCTTTGTGGAACCAGAAATTCTCAAATTTCTAGGCAAATGAATCAACATCTGATGGTATAGTCAAGATTCATCCTTTGACATACCAAGTAAAGTAAATGGTAATTTCTCTTTCCTCTACATTTTCTATAAAATTAAAATAATGCCCTATGTTCATGTTCAAAAGGTGGTACCACCGCCTCGCAAAGAGTTAAGTTGTACTACAATTTAGTAACCAACGTGGACAAATGTAAGAATCTCAATACAAACATTACATAATTCAAATATTAAAAAGCAAATTTGATATGGTAACTAAATTTGGTAACTGACGTTGTATTTTTTTTCTTTCTCCCTTTTGATACAAATACTTGAAGTAGTAGTTGTACTACAAGCAACTATGTGGAAAGGAATCCTGTAGTGATACAAATGGAAGGATAACAGAGGACGGCTCCATTAATAACAGCATCCAAAAGACAAAACACGTTCAATGGGCTTAACGATCCGCCCCCTCGCGCATCGAAAGCAAAACGGTTAACAAGTTATTCCGGGCATAATAAATTTGGTAATGCAATAAATTACGGTCGGGAGAATCTTAAAGTTAAGAATCGATTCCGCGCCGTTCGCGCGATGAGTCGGCACGGATGGGCCTTGTGGGGGTGGGCGAAAGGGTGCATGGAGGCGCAAAGGAGGTGCGGCACTCACCCCTCTTATCCCCTCAACCCCTGCTCCGAGTTATGGAGCTTTAATTAAAACGTCACACATCACAAAAGCCACAATTCGCGGGTCACAATCGCTGCCAACTCTGTATATAACATATAGCCAACCTGTCGACGATTAATACAGTATTAATTGCTGACGCCCCGTCAAACGCGCAATATACTTGACGGCTTTATTGCTTCGCATCCTGCAGCAAACGGAAAAACGTCACGGATACTCTTCTCACCATTTTCTATTACTTCTTATGTTCCATGGATGTATCCTACAATTAGCTTGCTTTTAACTTTACAATCATGAATGTCTGTAGACATTTCCAGATAAATAAAATAAATAGATAAAATACATACATTGGACAAGTTATAGTATACAGTATGTGTTCACGTAAAACACATCCGAACGTAGAATTATATCAAACGGACTAACTAGTTCTGTGTTCTGCACTATTCTAAGTATTGACATAGTTATATGTTACCATATAAATTATTTCACGGTTTGTCCAAAATACAATTGAAATATTTGTTACATGCAAAAAGTTCGTTAGTAGACATCAAAACACACCTAAATACTATAGCTAATTTGTCGATAAAATCTGTATATATATATCATCATAAAATCTCCATGTAAATAGCATTTATGTACGTTTGACTATTTTCAATGAGTAAGAGTTATAACATTAGAATTCTAAATTTTCTCAAATAGTTGTTTGAGTATAATTCTATATTTGTTAGCCAATCACAATCATAATAATATTTAGGCTCTTAGTATATTTTTAAATTGAGAAATTGCACATATTCCACATCTCAACACACATTATTATTAAAATGTCTTTTACAAATAAATGCCTGAATTATTTCTTTTCTCTAATTTTTTATAATAAAATTGTGTCAAAATTCATTTTTAATTAATAAGTTTTTTTTATTGAGAAAAACATGTATACACGAATACATTTACACAATTGGTTATTGAGTCCTTCCGGGAAATAATTATATCTATACATACATAATAGAAAATAATAATGAAAACACACATATTATTATGTATCTGATTGAACTACGTGATTGCTCTTTGGCTCTTAAGTTTGAAATTGCAAATTATCAGAAATTATATAAAAAATTGTACAGGCTCCATTTATTTATTTATTAACCCTAATTTCTATCAAAAGACTTTCGACAAAATAATACAATTTTAATTAATATTTTAATAAACAAATTACTCCCTGTGCTTCCTGTTATGTTTCTAATTATCAAAAGTAAAAAAATAACTAATAAAAAATAATATAAATTTAAAAATGTTCAAAACACTGAAGTGAAAAAAACAACTATAAATATAAATAAAAATATGCAAAGCAGTCTTATAAAAATTATAATGTTCTTATTTTTATATTTTACACCTAGCGCACAGTGGCAATATAGCTTACATTTATGATGAATGAATTCAACGAGCCGTAATGTAATTCATATGTCCAATTTCATGCCTTCATTCTGGATCAATGTAATGCTCATTATTTAGTTGATATTCCGGTATTGTTCCAGTTGATTCAAATATTTAACGTGAATGACCATTTCGACATAATTACATTTTCTAGCACAATTCAAAACGTCAACAAATTTTAATTATAAATAAAAAAAAAACGAAATCACATTAACTGAAATCAAAATTTATAATTGATTATTTTTTATTTCTCGAATATCAATAATAATTATAATTATCTCAATACTTTAATGTACACTATGCGTTTATTGATAAGTAATTGACCTTTCACAACTTGTACAAATCATATGTAACAATTTCATTTAAGCACAAATTATATTACATAGAATATTTATTAGAAGAATAATTTATTTACTATTAGTTTTTTAAAAATTGATAAAGTTTTGTTCATTATTATAATACGTTTTTTTATATATCATATTATTTGTTGCATAATAATTGCAAATAATTAAAATTAATTATTAATATTATTGTTACTGATGCATTTACAACAATATGCCATGCAATCTATATGTTAACTCATGTTACTTATTATGGGTTATTTTGTAAGTTCCTTTAAATATTTATTTTATAAAGCATTATTTGCTTTTATAAAGCATTTTTATAAAGCACATTTTGTATGAGTAATTATCATAAATTATATAAATAATAATTCGATATTTTCGATACCTAAAAAAACTCTAAATTTACCTATATGTTAAAATGAATTCGTTTAAATGTTATTTTGTTGTATAGAAATGCGTCTTTGTGTAAAAAGAGGTTAGTGTACAATAATAAACGATTTGGAATGATGTAGGAATTATCTTCAGATTTTTTTTCTCCAAATTCAATAATCTATCCACAAGGACAATACGTTGTAGTACTGGCATAGTTAGGGCAATTAAAGGATTGGTCCAGAAACCATCCTTCACTTCTTGCACTTTGCGCTTCTATCATCCATAAGTACACAACATGTTAGGTACGATTATCATCATATCAAAGAAAAAATGTCAAATTCAATTTGTATAAAATTTACAGATAAACGGACAGCTATCAAATCTAGTCTAATTGATTAGTCAACACAAGTTAGGGGAAAAAGAGATGCACGATATGTATTAATATTATTATGATACTAATTAAATGTATTTTGATCAATAATTTCTTGTTTTTATAAATTTATAAATATTGTTACATATGTAGTTCTAGAGATAAAAGTCTCGGAGTGATGAAGTTTCCGGCTTTCACTATTTCCAAATGTCTTCAAACACCATAATGTATTGTTTTGTTTATTCATTATGTTTTCTGTATTGTGTTGATTTGTAATTATTATATAAAATTAATGTTAATTTTTATATTGATGAAAAGATTAATTCCTACATAATTACTAAATTAAACATAAAAAACTGCTATCAAAACAAGTATAATTGATCAATCATTGAAAATGTAGTCATATGTAATAAAGACACAAATCTATGGGAAAATCGGAGAAACGAAATCATAGAATAATTGTGAGTTGGTTAAATCGTTTATGTAAATGTGTCTGCTCGTATCTATGTCTGTTAAGCCGGCCGTTTCGTAGATTTTGTTTTCCCATCCACTCCAAACAGTTATATAATGTGAAATGCTAGTGTGTATATGTCGAGGGGAAGAAGGCGCAAACGTGTGCAAACACGGGCCGCGATTTTATTTATAAATACGTTCGATAATATTCCGTTTGCGAGCACAACCAAATATCAAGTTATTCTATTCGAATATACATTTTGTATGTATAGAAAACTATTAAAATATGTTATTTTGTTACAAATAATAATATTTATTGAATCAATTACACATTCTTACATAATAAAAAAATTGTTACAAAAGTCTATTGACCATATAGTTTTCCTCCCTTGATAGAAATGTTAACAATATTTTAGAACTGTTTTAACATGTTACAATATGAATTATAAGATTTATATCAAATTAAATTGTATCAATTCCTATCGATCTTATTAATATTCTATAAATAGTTTGGGTTATTTATATTGCAATGATTTATATAATTTTATAGTTATTACAATTCAATTAAGACATAACAAAATTACTTTCTTTTGCGAAACTTTGTTTTCTATCATTGTATCATTGTTTCCTATGAATACTATATAATAATAAAAGTTTAAAATAGATTGTTTCTGCTTTTTTTCTTTTTCATTTATCAAAAATGAAATCTATTTCGGCAGGAACTTCTTTAATTTTGTTTTCATTTTCTTTTAGTCTTCGTGGGGTTTTCTAAATCTTCTACTGAAAATTTCTTAGTCACTTTTTCGGATAATTTCGAACTTTGTTCGAATCTTCATTATCAGAGGTAACGTTAACAGAGGTATGACTGTACTTTATTTTACAGTTATAATTGCATTTTTCTTATTATATATTATGTAATTATTTAGAAATCACTTAATCCTTTTGCTGATATATTAGCATATATATTAAGATAAATAAAAAATTATAAATATTTGTAAAATTATTCTAGTAAATGCAATTTAAATTCTATAAATGATATAAGTTTGTAGATAGATGAAATTGCTGCAATGCAGAGCGAGAATTCAGTTAATTATAGTTAATTGGAGATTTTTCTCGGAACATATAACAAGCAAAAGTTTCCCTTCGATTCGTTTTCTCCGAAGTTTTCGAATTTCCTTCAGATACTAATCATTATCATCGTTGTACAACTGCGCACGTTTACTTACTTACTCATCTCGTCTGTTAAATAATTCACCTAAACAAGTTTACATTACGCGTTCAATTATGCAACGAACTTAATGCATTAACTACACTTATAATTAATGAAGAAACTACTTTATATGGATTTAATGTGCGGTAAATTCTTCTTAAATATATTGAAGTTTGAGTGACCTAAGCCAGAAAGTAGTAATATTTAAAACACATTTAGAAAAAAGAAACAGATTAATTAAAATTTCTTCATCTTAGTTTGATAATAATTTAACTACTATAAGTTGCAGCATTTTTTTTTAAGAATATAAAGATAAATATTACTATTAATGAATGAAAGTTATTATAAAGGAAAAAATATTTTTATTACACATTTAATATTCGGAATTGTATCATTAAATCTATAGAAAGTAGTAATGTATAGCATTAAAGCTACCATAGTTAATTTGACCTTTTTCAAAGTTTTGTACAACTTTCACATATTTTTGGCATGGCATGGTACAAAACATGTAGTAATCTTAAGTTAATATTAAAAAGTAAACTTTAAAGTTATGATTACATATTAATTTAAGCTTATTAAAACAGTTATCAGAAACACATTTTAAGATCAAAGAACAATAATTGTACATATCATAATTAAGACATTATCATTATTTAAATATTCCTTGGAAGTGTTGCGGTACACCGAGATAAGAAAGTTGAAGATTACTACATTTTTTAAGAATATGAAGATATAAAGACCTTACTTCTATTCAAAATATTTAATAGTAATTTTGATCAAATTAAAATGTACAGCAATGTTTCAAATAGGGCGGGTAATTTGAAACCGGACTAATCGAGGACTGTGAAAGTGCATGGAAAATAAATTATATAAACAGTTTTTACTGATATAAAAAGAAAGAAAGAATTATAACTGTAAAAATAATTTTATATACTAATATTTACAAATTATTTTTATATTGTCAATAAACATTCAATTTGTTTCGAAATTTTCAAACCGAAATGCTTCCGGACTGATCGAAAAAATATAATTTAAAATGCAATTATTTCATATAATTTTTTTATTAATAGAACAAAAATGAAATAAAAAATATATTTAAATAGATTTTCTTGGACAGAAGTAAATAGCGTTTCATTTAAGTAAAATCTATTTATTCTCTGCAAATAATTACATTCAAAATGTAATTATTAAAAATACGTGAATTGGAGCGTGAAAGCTTTGTAAATAATTGAAAGATATCTGCACACAATTAAAAAAAGAACAAGTTTATATTGAAAACAATGTAGAGACATAATTGAAATAGAAGATGAGAAATAAATAAAATGTAACAAACACACAATAATTTCAACGATCTGACAATATTTAAATTAAAACTGACGGACCAAAGGGAATCAGCCATGTCGGATGTAAATTGCAATTCTCTGTATTATTTACCCGTCGAACAACAAACAAAACGCATTAATATTGCGAGCGTTTATTTGAGTACGTTCGAACGAAAATATTAATTAAAAAACAAATTGGAACTGGCCCGAAAATAACTGCGTTTAATGCAATTCATATATTCCATTAATTTGTTTAAAAGTGAACCGATGAAAAAAGAAATGAACATCAAAGTTACAAGTTTATTATATCTCTTAGTTATTTTGAAGATTATGTATATTAAAAAAAAATGTTGTAGAAGGAAACTATATATTATATAAAAGTTTTTAAACAAATCAAATCATTAATTACAATCAGGAGTAGTGTGATTTATACTGTTTTTAACTGTTATTCATAATTATCTTTGTTTATTTACAAATTATTGAAATTTATAGTGTTTTTTTCATAAATATTTTATTAAAATTGCTCCAACAAAACACTTGCCTCATATTTCTTTCTCACGTAATAATATTGGTGTAAAAATTGTTTTGTAAATAAGTATTTTTCAATACTGTTTGTGTTTTAAACGATCGATATTGTTTGCATTTGATTAGTCAGTTTCTATTGCTATCCACTAGATTTGTATATTATTTAATTTTTTAAAAGATGGATTATCATCAACTATGATAAGTCCAGTTACTTCCAAAACTATTAATGAAATCGATTTAAATAGTAAAGGTTTTTGGTTATTTTACTATTTTGGATTTATTTTACTATTCACCCGATGCTGTACATCGCATTTAGGTTCCCATGGACACCAGTTAAATAGATAAAGAAGATTGATGAAAGTGGCTAACTTAAATTCTGAGTTAAATGTTTTTCATGGATACAAAATGTGATAAATTCTAATTGTACTAAAATGTGATAATGTCTAATTGTCCGTGGGCCCGCAGAAAACTTGTGAACCATTGGCTCTGTGCCTAGTATGCCTATGGATAAAAACTGTCTTGCTGAAGTAGTCTCATGATGTTTTTCTGCAACGTTAATTACAAAATCTTCAAGATTCCGCGCTCATTTTTTTGATATAATATTTGTCTTTGAAATAAATATTCATTGGCTTTTGACTTATTAGTTTATATATCTGAGGTTTAAGAAGTAACCTGTTAACAGTATTTGTAATTTGTATTTGGGCGAATTAGAAGTGCTAGGTTTTTTTTTCAGAAAATTTTAATATTTTAAAATACACGATTGTCTTGTAATTTGCATATATTTTGTATGACGAGCAAAACCTTTATTAAATTGTAACTTGGTAAAATCTTGCAAAATCATGATCCAGTGTCCGCAACCTTTTTGGAACAAAGAGCCACTTAAGATATTTCCTGTTTTGAAAAAGTTTAGGAAGCCGCACATGGTGTTATTGGGGACTAATGAGAATTTCAAATGTTAAAATAAATTCCTGCTGCAACTTTCAATTTCAAATATTTTTTTCTGTCTTGATCGCCACGCTGGGAAGCACACTTTGTCATCATGCTCTGAAGAAATTCGCTTTGATATACAAGTGCTTTGCATAACAAGCACGTTTCGGGAACAAATTATGCTTACAAACTACTACATTTTCATATTATATAATTGTTTTGGACGAAGGATCAAGTTGTACGAATGAAGAAAGAAATCGTTTCGAAGATGGCGTTTATTAACTACATCACATCGCTTACATTTCTCTACTTAACTCTATTCAACTAACTCTTTACTACTCTGTAACTAATTCTTTTCTCCATGCTTAACTCCCCGACTTAAGCGTTCCGCTCCAATTTCAAAGTGTACGTTGTTGATATCTTTCACAGCCACTGTTGCGCTCAAGGAATAGAATGATAAAAATATAGCTAATCATATTGTTATAATAAGCTAGCGACATCTGTGAAATAAACATGAATTAGCATCATTCTGAATGATATTCTGAGTTCTAATTCTAATACGGTATGATCTCCAATACTCCGACACATGTGAATATAGTGCACTTTACAACAAATGTATTATGTAACGAATTAGAGAGTTCATCAGTGGCGTAGTTCGTCACAAGGACTCCAGGAGCCAATGGAGCCTATAAGATGCAAACAGTAAGATGTTTTTTTCATTACTGACATTTTCCTCTGGAGCTTCAAATTAAAAATTGATATGTACCCAAATTAAAATTTGATGAGGCACACAAATTCAAATTGGTTCCTGGAAAGTTTTGAATTATCTCAAATGCAGATTTACCTGGGTCCCTCAAAATTCACACTTTAAGTATTCACTTTCCCCTACGTCACTGGTTATTAATTAATATTTTTAGAAGTGATTTTAGGTTTCACATTGTTTTCTGTAATTATTTAAAAGTTAAAAGTAATTAATATTGTAGGTGTTGTATTAATGTTGTAGGTGGAAAAGAGCCATCTGTTAAATGAGTTGATAATAAAGTTACAACGATATTAAGAGGATCGTCAATTGTAAGGTCTGTTGTAGAAGCAAAATCATTAATAAATGTAATTTTTCATAGACTCGATCGTTTGAATGTATTTTGATGGTGCTTTTGGGTGTTTTAATGCGAAACAATACGATCGGAACGACGGTATCAGTAAATGTATTTGTGTGATTCGGTTAAAAGCTTAAGGGTTTGGTTTTCCGGTAGCGTTGCGCTAATATATTATTGGAAGATCGGGCGTCGCGACGCCGCTCACAAAGCACTAGGATTACAACTCTGACATGTACACAATTACGTCAAAATCGAATTCGGGCCCGGTGAATATAAAGCGTATTCTTGGGCGAACCAATTTATAAGTAAGCCATGGAGATCAAAGTTGGACTTTAACCTTTGGTTATCGCTTTTTCGCCTCCGGAACCATATTTTCGTTAGCCTTTCCATCTGCCATGCACTACCATTTTGGTCATGCAAATAGGTGGAACACTTTATGCGTCTCCGGTATAATCGTCAGGCATTTTAGGTTTTGGGGGTTGGGGGTAGTTGGTTGGACATTCAAACGTATGTGAGGATGGCTGTGTGTGGGCTGCAATTATAATTTATGGCTCTTGGGGTGAGGTTGTCAATAGTTCGAGGACCGCACTCGCCAATTAATTCGAAATTAGAGCATTAACATCGGAAAGTGTTGTGATGCTTTTTAGTTGTAGCTGAATGGAACATTAACATGCATAAACACATCTATTAAATCAAACTCTCCACACCTCTTCAATACACACTCTATTTTGCAATCCACAATTAAAAATGGAACGTGCACGAGAATCCGCCATTTGATTGATTCTAATTAATAGGCTACACTATTTTCAGTCATAACGATCTGCGATGATGTTCAAAATACTATCTAAGTGCACAATCCATACTAGAGTAATAATTATTCCATTTAAGAATCCATTATAAATTAGACAATATTTAACTGCATTCAAATCTACACTGTAAATTGGTTGCTGAAGAATTTATATAGAAGTATATATATATAGTGTCCCAAAATGAACGAACAATGTGTAAAAATTGGAAAAAAATCACTAAAAAAAAGTGAACATTTTACGGAAACTTTTACAGAGACTTTGCATGTTTAACCATAGTAGTCCAATGTATGCAATTCTAAGAACAATTTGGATGAAAAATATAACAAAAGATAAAATTAATATAAATTATTATAACGTAAAGAACAATAATTCTAAATGAATTATGTCTTGCTGTTGAGTTCGATCTTTCAATTTAAGATTAGATTCATATCCTTCAGTCCTAAATTAGACAATGATTTTCTCTCGAAGCAATTGAAACTGTAATTTAAATGTAACGCTATCAATATTATACAGGACAAAAACATAAATGATAAAAAAATCGAATACAATTGTTATGTGTTCATTGTTATGAAGCAATTAAAAGTTTTTACTTATTCGAAAAGTATTAAATATAGAAAAATAATGAGTAAATGATGTAAATTTTAAAAAATCTCAATTATTTTTAAGTTGTTCATAAATAATTCCAATATTCCTAGCAATAAAAATTGAAATCATAATATTGGTATGATTCGATTATTAATTTCTACCAATTTTTGCTGCTGATATCAATTATTATTAGACTTTGATGCTGACCAAATGATAGCCCGCAAGACAAAAGCGCGCAGTAAAATAACCACGTCAACTGCACACACTACATTCATTCCAGTGCTAAAGGTTAGGCGCACGTTTGTCCTGCGCGCTTTTGTTGCGGCGCCGACTTTGATGTAACCTCGATTATTATATTCAAATATATATTATTATTTCAATATGTACATTTTTGCTATATAAAACATGAATTAAATTTAAATATTTAATAATGTATTTAATACAGTTTTTATAATTTATTATTTTTTCAGTAAAATATACATATCTGACTTGAAGACATAAGGGCATACCTTTTTAGGATCAAGATACAAGTATAATATTGTATACAACTTCCGAGAACTTTTGGGGTTTTCTACAAACCTCGCATTTGAAAAGAAACGAAAAAGAAGACGATGTCGGGCTGATTGGTATCAGATGAAAGAATTAATAACAGAAGACAAGTACTTTCAAACGTCTTTTCCAGTGGATGAAATTGTGTTGCAGGCTACGATCCTCGAATAAGATGGTTGTTTCACCAAGAACATTTACCCTTACATAATAAACCGTTTAAATGTTTGTTTAAAATTTAATTAAATTGCTTAGAACGAGAAGCGTATAATCTATTAATTTCACAGTATATATCTTCTTTATAGTAACAATCTACTTACTAGTAGATAATTAATTTTGAATTGCTAATGAATTGTGGAAGGTATGTTTAGTTTTCGAGTTAAAATAATTAATAAATCTTATTAAAATGTTGTATATAAATATGACGATAGCCGAAAATTAACTATTTTAAAATAAATTAACAATTCCTTTTATTATATTCCTTTCTCGATTTACTTTTTATTATATCGATCACTTCAATAAAGGCAACTAATTTCAAAATGTAATTCACTGTAGTATACTTATTTATAATATAATTATATATAAATTTAGAGTATGTAAATACAATGGTACCTCGGTATACGTGTGCTTTAGAATAAGCCTAAACAATACATGTAACATTTCCGAATAATGCTGATTGTTTAGATTAAATCACATTAAAAAGATTTCAATTAAATCACAGGAATTTAATATTTTTTTACGGAAGAAATGTTTAGTTTCTCAATTAGTATGGTTACAAACAGTTCGTGATACTGGCGGAGCTGATTACCGGGACTATGCGAAGTATTGCTACATAATTTTTGCAAAAATTAAGCGACTTAGATATTTTAGCATTAGAATTATCATTTATTGATATCTACAAATTAATTATATTTATTAAAATTTTTAGTTATGTGTGTTTATCATAGTTAAAATTATGTACCCAAACTTCGCAAATTGTTTATTCATAACATCAAATATTGAACTATTGCAGCTTGCATAATGCGAGTAGTCGGATCTGCCAATATTCCTCTCTATTTGAAATTAAACCACGCACACATAATTAAAAAAAAACGATCAATTTGGTATAAAAAAAATTGTGTAATTTTTTTTATAATTTATTTTTCTCTGTCAAAATTTAGTGTGTATTGAAAATTTAGTGTATTTTCACATCGGACTGGAGAGAATACAAACTGATTGAAGTCAGACTATGCGAGGTATGATGTATACATTTTATATTACTTTCTAGTTTAAACATTGCACTGAAACCGCAACAGTTTGTCGGATGAAAAAGGGACTTTTGAAAATGTCATTGATCAGTACGTTTCATTTAACCACTCAATTGTGGTTAACCCACAGTTACATTTTTCGTAATTTATTTTTCAGATTTGACCTATAACCTTGATTTATTGTGTTTTATTTCAATTGCCTCAAATTATTTCAGCAACATTTTACAAAATATACTTACTTAAATTTATTTTATACCTATTTGCATATATTATTGAAACACGTGTATTATTAATATTTTTCATCATTTTTTTATATTTTCTCTTAATGATTTAGCAATCTAAAATAGAACAATTTATGATATTTATAAATAAAAGGATAATATTAATATATAAACCATTAAGAGATTAAAATTAAAATGTAACTGATCCAATTACATAGTTAAAGCTCACTGTTTACCAATCAATCGATTTGTTGACAGCTCAATCTGGTCCATTAAATAAAACTAGGCGTCAAGTGAAAATCAATGTCCATTCCTATTCCCGCTAATTAACTCCGTTAAAATAGGATTAATTTAATTCGTCAATTAGTTTTTGCACTATATAATCGCTAAGTTAGTCGCTTTCACACAAAATCCACCTGACTGTACCACAATGAAATGACATCTACTGAATTTTAGTAGAACATCGGATCTCAAAGAAATCACTTCCCGAATATATCGTTTTTCAAACATAATTTCGGTTTCCAAACATTCAATCTGACAACCATATACGTGAAGAAGATCATAAGTAATTCTAATTCTCATAACGTTTTATTCATGCAGTTAAATCTTTACTTGAAAATTACCAGTTTTCGTATAATTCAGAATTCGTATACCTCAAAGAAGACATTTCGGTTTTTGAACACTATTTCGCTTCCCAATAATACAATCTGTCAAGTTAAGTTAATGACATCTTTCATATATGAAGTTAACTCTTTACTTGTAAATCATCAGTTTTCAGATCTTGAATATCCCAAACAAAAAAGAATCGGTTTTCGAACACTTTTTCGCTTCCCAATCATGCGATCTGTAAAATTAAGTTAATGATTTCAAATTATTTCAAGATTTTGTATATAAATTTAAATGTTAATGAAGTTTATCTTTAATTTTTCAACCTATTTATTTGCTTCATAAAGTATAATACGTGAAATAAATGATACTATAGAATACTTGAATAATAACCATCATCATGAGAAAGGACTACTGCCTACCCACTGGTATGATAAAATATACTGGTGACTAATAAACTTAAATATCAAGGTATGCATCAAGATAGAACATTGACCTGTAAAGATCACATCCAAGCAAAAAGAGAACAACTCGAAATTAAGTTCAGGAAACTCTACCAGCTATTACGAGAAGACGTAATTTTGAAAAAAATAAACAAAGCAGCAACAAGTACAACTTTGCGACTCCATTTTATATTATGAACAGGAGAATTCATGAGGATCTTCAAATAGAAACAGTGGAGAAATCAATTATGAAAAATAGTAGCCGATACGATAAATAGGACATCCTAATAACCCAGAGACTGAAGCGACAGTGGATCTACCACTAAGATTCAATAAATAATCAATAAAATCTAGATATTTTAATAAATGTTTTTATTATACAAAATAATACTAAAATTGTCATTTTATTCCGTTCTCATAGACATCAGTTTGTGAACAATTCGGATCTCAAACAACCTAGACAAAAATCTCAGTTGTCACAGAAACAAAATCGGTTCCCTAATATGAAATCTTCATCTTCATCTCATCAACTTCACGTTACTTACGTAAATATCTTTCTTTCATACTGCTAAGTAAACTGAAATTTACTTGAAAATTATTTCATAAAAAAATGAAATTTTAATGATTTCCAAATTGTTTCAAGATTTGCATATATGTGAAGCCTACCTCTATTTTCCCTACTTCTTTCATTAAGTAGTATTGCACGTGATTTAAACGACACTTTATCTTTAGAATACAATATTGTCCTGAACATTATTCGTTTTTCAACAATTCGACTTTCCAAATTCGACTTTCGAACAACTCTTATGTTCGATATGAAAGTTTTACTGTAATCAAATATGAAGTGAGGTGAAATGCAATAAAGCTAAATAATAAAATAGCATTGAATCATGAGTTATAGCAAATAGTTAGACTGCGTTTTGTTATGCATCACTTTCAATGCGGAAATCCATTTGCTTATAGATAGGCCCTCTGAAATGTGTCAAATAATCAATCGGTGGATGAATATTTCATGAGGTCGGCCCTGTGCATAATCCTCAAATGCCTAATACGTTTTCTGTTTTCCCCTCTATTTTTCACATATTATTTTATATATATTCGAGCAGAGCGATTTTCGAATAGTTATCGCTTATGATCAGAGGGTCTTTGTGCGATCCCCGATTGGCAATTCAGGTTGGGTTGGCGGTTGAAGCCTCGTTTTACGTTGAACAATAATTTCTCCAGGGGAATCCGCGTTTTGCGGACGCGTTCATCATCGGCCAACGACGCCAATAAAAACGCATTAAATCCATTGCGTCCCTACATTATTGATTGGTAATTGCCGAATTAGCGAATCGCAATTTGCGCTAATTGTCTGCCTCATTGGTGCATTTCGCACGCGCAAAACGCACCCGTGATTCATTGTTGCAACGTTATTTAATATCGCGCAAATTGTATTTAATTGTTTATTAATTCGTAATGTTTATTAGGGACCGTTTTCGTATCATTTCGAATAGGTTTTGTACTTCGAGCTGCGGTTCAATTGATTGCAATCAATTGTTCATTGTGGAAATACAAATATTTAATTTTAAACAAAACTTCTATAAGACAAGTTCATTTAATTAACTAACTTGACTTCAATATAAAGCAAGTAGTTAACAAATATATTTACAATACTGCAAATACCTCTCATAGTCCAATATTATATTATTTCGGTCCTATTTCAATTTAATTATAAATAGTGATCTAGAGTTTTGAATATAATATCGCACATATGGGAAACCCAACCTTCTTATTATTCGTTCATTATTCGTATTCCTCGTGTTCTGTCTACAAACAACCTGTGAAGTTTTCTTTTCCTGTAATTATATTATAAATAAATAATATAAGAAGTAGCAAATAGATAATTGGGAAATAATTAAATCTTATTATTTACTGCTAAAGGAGATGTCAAAATTTAGAGGCCATAATAGAAAGATACGAATTACGATACGAAAGTGACGGCATATATGAATTTAAAAAGTTCTAACGTATTAAATATTGTAGAAATCTTTTAAAATCATATTTTCTGAGATTAAAATAATATTTGATAGTTATTTATTGATATTCGTTTTTCTATGGAGTAAATTTTATTTTGTTATAGTTTTATGTAATATTTAAGAATTTTTAAGTGAAAATTCAGTTTAAATCAGTTTTGTAGAAAAGTTGAGAAAACCGGTTTTAAAAAAAAAAACTAGGAAATGTTAACCATGCCTCATAAATACTGATACATATTTTAATGGTAAAAGCAAAAAGTGTCAATATTATTTGGATCTCTCATAAATTAAATTTTATAAAAACGTTTATCATAAAACTGCTTAATAATCTTCCAATATTGTTTTATTTATACATTAATTAATTGATTTATTATAATACTTTTATAAAATCAATGTAATTAAAAGATAATTTATGTAATAGTCCAATATTATATCAAAATCTTTGTCTTAGTATTCATACAACCATTAATTATTTTTTCATATCATTTTAAAACAAATTATGTGGAAACCATGAATAATTTAATAGAAATTAGAAAATAACTAGGTAAAAAAGAAATATTCTGAGAATTTGATGATATTATTATCTAGTAAACAAATATGAAATTTAATGTTGAGAAAAGATATATTAATATGTTTAAAACCAACAAAAAATAGCTGAATAAGTTTAAAAAGTAAATTCTATAAGAATAACGAATGAAATGTTTGCAAAAACAAATACAAATCTTGTTGTTTTGAATAATTAATGAATATATAGAAAAAATCACTATCATTTTTTAACAGTTCATTATGTGCTGTGTCAGGTTAAATTTTATCTTGGATTTTTGTAGTTAATAGCAGTTTGATTGTATGACATCATTTCTTACATATAAAGGGTGTCCCAAAATTAAATGTTTTATGAATTTGAATTATTTTGTAGATCAATCCTACCTGTATATTTCTAACTGATTTATTTTCTGCTGACTTGTTTTGAAAGTAATTTTTTCCTCAAGTGTTAGTTACATTTTGAACCAGAAAACTTCATATGAAAGTATATTGTCGACATATATTTTAGCTAACATTTCATTTCTTGTATAAAAAAAATTATGCATTACTTTTGATATATCATATATGTGAATTTTATTTATAACGGAAAAGGTAAGAATTTTCTACAAAGATGAAATAAGTTATATGAAACGTATGGAGAAAATAAAGAAGATAACCTATTCGGTACTAAAATTGGTTTGTGACATTTCATTCCCACAATTTCGTTCTGTTGAAGTATATTGTCAAATAATAACACGAGAAATTGCTACCAAATTGAATTAGTTTAATTCTACGACCATGTGAAATAATTTAATTTTGGTACAAAACTCGACATTTGGAAACCCAAAAAACAAAAATTATTTTCAGAAAAAAACAATCTTACCTTTGTATCACTACTTATCATTAATGAAAATTAACCTTTAATTTTTCTAAAAGCATATTACAATATATTCTTACTAATATAGTATCATCAATCTTAGTATCTTCTGTCTTTTTGAGAATATTCCTAAATATATTATTTTTCTGATTGTTAAACGCAATCAACGTATAAGATAATACATAAATGTTTTTTAATTTAATATTTTTAACCATTTCTTATACACTTATATAAGTATAGAAATTCTTAAGCATGTGATCTAATAATAGACAACATATCGTTAATTTCGTAGAAGTTCTCGATGAGTGAATAATTAAATATAATAGTCATTTAATTTACGTACAAGAGAATATTAAACTTCTTAATGAGAAATTACTAATTCTAGACTAATTAAACTACTTTTGTTTCGTTTATCTTTTATACAAAAATTAAATAATATGATGAAATTAGTATGAATAATGCATACACATTTCAATATAATTTTCAACCATTTGCATCAATTAATAATTGTTCGTTTATTTAGTTTAAACAGTTGGTGAATTATCCACTTTGTGGCCCAAATTTCGATTCGCAATTACCTTCGACGAAGAATACAATAATATTAGTGTTTACCGAAAATTACATAATTATATTAACGGAAGCTATTAAATTAACCTATCCAAATTAAACCTTAATTAAATATTAATTGAACAGAAACCAAAACAAAATATTTTCACGTAAATATGAAATTTCAATAAAAAGATTAGAAGATAAATATGTAGAGAGAACAATTGAATGTTAAATAAATTGTCAATCTCTCACATAATTCGGATTCGAGATGCATTCCCAAATACCTGGG
>NW_017099678.1:169716-174881 GCF_001412225.1 Nicrophorus vespilloides
ATTTGTATTGAACTATGGGGATCCGCGTGCAACACTAGCATAGACAACATCCAGAGATTTCAATCAAAAACGTTGAGTCAATTGATCAATTCTCCCTGTATCACCACCAACAACTCTTTCCACCAGTCTACTGATATCGCTGTGGTTAAAAAAGAGATTGCAAAAGCCAGCATCAGATATCATCATCGGCTGGAGGATCATCTAAATCAACTTGTTGTAGAGCTGGGCAACACAGATGTCAATCTACATAGATTGAATCGATTCCAACGTTTCTTTATTATTTGTTTATATTTTATGAGTGTCGTTTAGTCATTGGATCAATCTGCTGTTTATTTATTTTATCATTAGTCAGAACTAATTGTTATTTTCTTTGTATTGTAATATATTGCTTCTTGAAAACAAAAATCGGATTCACTATAGTCTTATTTGGAAATTTCAAAACAAACTAAATTCTAATTAACAAAATAAATTCTAAAAACATAGTTTACAAAAATATTTGTTTAATATATAAATTATAAGTTATTTCGCTTTATATAGTCAAGTCTCTTTTTAAGTCCTGGATTAGTCCGGTTTCAAAAAGTCCAGGATTATAAATACCTCACATAGTGCTGAACTGTTATATAAGAAATTTAAGTATAATTTCGATAAAAAAATGCTTGATATATTTTGTTACTTGAAAAGTTACAAGTATTAGTTAATATTAGTATTTTCATGAAAATACTTATTGATTAGAACATTTTGTATAAGTATAAGAAAACATAATATTTTTATCTTTTAATTTTCAAAAAAAATAAGCAGATTTTTTTAATAAATTTGTTGAAAAGACTATGCAAAACTAAAGTTGTTACCTAACATTAAATTATTTGCTTTAAATCTCATTGCTTATGGAATTATATCTAAAGTTGTTTTATGTAAACAAACCTTCAAAGCTTCAGAATCTGTGAGTGAGTTTGCGAGGTGTGACATGTTTGTGTAATGCTTTTATTAATTACTTTTAACGCTATAATTTATCTTTCTGGCTAGTAATTTCGTATTGAGTACTAAATTATTATTTTAATTATGTTACTGTTGAATTAATTCAATAATTTATATAGTAGTATTTTATTGTTGCTTAACATTTCAATACAATTTGGTAATTAAGCAGCATTCAAAAGTAATACTGAAAATTAATCCTTGCTAATTAAAGCAATTACATTAAGTCGGATCATGATCAAAAGGACCACCCTTCCGGCTATCAAATATCATATAAATTGTAGCATTACAATACATTGTTGCTATTTTAGTCATTAATTATAAGACAATGTTGATTACCAAATGTATACATTATTTGATAAATTGGAATACTTGTATACTACTTGTATATTACGTCTATTAAACAAAGAAGCTTATTATTTGCTTACTATTATATATAGAGAAGTTGATGGACATAGAAATCATTATCATTGTTAGTAACAAAGTCAAAGAACATAAAGATGAAATTCAAGAAGTTCCTGACTAACTTTATTAATTCTAACTAAAATATTAATTAATGATTTTAAACAAATTTCTGATATTAAATATAATTACATTTTGTAATATTATCATTTATATTTTTATAACAGATTAAAATCCATGTCCGATTTAGAATTTTTATTTGTTCTAAAATGAGTGTCCAATTTTATAAAAGAATATGCAAAGTAATATATAACGTGTATTTTCACAACAAAACTATAACATAAAATGTAAAACATTTGAAAATTAACACTTATGACTAACATTTAACAAATTAGTAACTATAAACAGTCAAATTCCTGACGTGCTAACAATGTTCACTACAAACACAGTTTGTATTTGCTTATGTGAGAAAGCTTGTTATAGTTGCATCTTTTATGAAGCATGGTCAAATCCATAAACTTCATCAATATAATGAAAACATTGTCTAGTTTTTTGTCGTTATTTATATGTCACCTAAATGCTAAATTTTGTGCTTTCCTCGATTTACGCGATGACGTAACTCGAGGACTTTATTTTACAATTACAAAGTTATTGTTGTAAAGAAATGTTGACATTCTAAATATATTAATATATATCTTTTCGCGTATAAATTCTTCGACAAAGGAGATATTAAATTTTATATATTATATTACCGCATAAAATTCTTTAATAAAAATATTATTGTCTCTAGGATAACATCTTATGTATTCAATAACGTTAATAATTAAAAAATAATGCTATAGAATGTTGCATTTATTATATTTTGTCTATTGTTT
This sequence comes from Nicrophorus vespilloides, assembly GCF_001412225.1. NCBI lineage: Eukaryota > Metazoa > Arthropoda > Insecta > Coleoptera > Silphidae > Nicrophorus > Nicrophorus vespilloides. The sequence continues at coordinate 171,966 of NW_017099678.1, forward strand.
TATTTAAACTATCTCTCAAAGTAACAAATCTATCTATATTAAGAAAAAATATACTATACTTATACTTAAAATAAACTATTCATACTATTTAATGAATATAATTAGTAAAACTTAACTTAACTATACAAATTATAATGTTTATTATCACTGTGTAGTGTTTTTTTATGTCCTGTAATTTTATTTACTATCTGTTTATCAATGTGAACATTAAGTAAATTTAAGATCGCGGTTGACAATAGGTAGGTAGGTAATCTTTTTTCGGTGAATAGTTACCATTATGATGATTTTTTATTTTAATCCTTAATACTGTCATTGTCCATCGAGTTGGCTGAAGGTCCATATGCTGAACCTCATTCATGCAATTCATACACCAAGGGAGCTCACAAAGGGCCTGGCTTGACCAGAATTTGAACCTGTGACCACTGGCACGTGGGTATGGCGACTTAACCATTCGGCTATTAGTCGCCCTACTATGTAATAATATTTTTTTGTAGAATTATGAAATTATTAATAAATGGAATAAAGTGGACAAAAGTCTTTAGTTATTTATATTGGGCAAATAATTTTAATTTTGTTATTTATATACAGAATTATTTTCTTTGTTCCCTTTCAAGGTATTTATTTTGAATTTACATTATTTTCTTTAATTGGTGTATTTTCATGTATTTTATGTTTTTTTTTTTTCTTCAACTTCTTTTATAAACATTCTGGCTATAAATTGTGATTATGATTATTATTAATAAAATAAAGTGTGTAAATAAATTATATTTGAAGAAAAGATGGACAAATTGTTTAATATTTGTCAAATTAAAGTAAATGATAGTGTAATTAACAATTCATTAACATAAATATGTTATTGTTGTTGTTTAGAAGATTTAATATAATGTAGAAAACTGTTTGCTAAAATAAGAATCGTTATTTAACAATGTACGCTTTATAAAGTAAGTGAACAACATCCTTAGCGTAAAGATATATAAAAAGTATACTAATTTTTATCATAAAATGTTATAACGAAAAAGTTGTTTATTGGTTCATTTACTTAATACTAACACAAATAAAAAACATATTATAATTAATTACAATTAATTATTTAATACATTAGTATATAAATTACAAATTATAAGATCAAATTAAAATAAATATAATTTATAAACCCAAAAAAAATCATGAAAATTAATTAATAAATTAATAAATCTTAGTCTTTCTGCCCAATTTTAATAATTTGCCAAAATATTATAACTCAGATTTATAAATTGAAAAAATAACATAATTTTTAGAAATAAAAGAATACTCTATTTTACTTTCCTTGTAATTTATTCAAATATTATATTCAAATCTTTATAAACAATAAACAAATTTATAAACAAATTAACGATCAAAATATTTAGAGCAAGTTAAGTTGTATTTTTTTGACATTTGATTGATGTTACTTTTATGTAACTTCAGAAGCAAATTGCTCCAAATTTTGTTTGCATCTCATAGTTTAGAATCAATTTTACCATGTGCAAAAACAAACATTTTAGTCATATTTTACTTATTTATGGTGTTAATTGTTTAACAGAACACAGGTGTCAGAATTGGTTAAAAAAATCCGCTTGAAGGATTTGTCACTCAAATATCACCAACATCAGTTCTATGAACATCAAATTATCTGAAAAATGGCCTAAGGTCATCGGAAAAAAAGAAAAATTTATAATTGATTAAAGTTCATCCTTGACTTTGATTTCAAATAATAGTAAATAGAAAACCGTAATTATTTTCTTGTCAACCAAAATTAGTAAAGAGTTATAATGAAGACATTTTTTTAAGGATCTAAGGATGATTCGTAAAGAAACTGATTTAGATATTTGTGATTAAAAAAATATATAATTAATTTATAATTTTAGTTTAGTTGTGATTTTATTTTCAACCGTGAAATAAAAAGGAGCTAATATTGAATAATATAAAATATATAGAAGTAAAAATATAAAATTTTATTATTTACGAATAAATTTAAATTAATTTATATGAAACTAAAGTTGCATGGAAATATACCAGTCAAAGCAACTCATTAAACTAATTAGTTATAATTTATTTATGAAAATGAAATTCACGTCATAAAATAAACATTCCTATTCACATTTCAAAAAAATAATAATTGACGTTAATGTAATTTTGTTCCCATATGTTTTAATTTAAAGTTTCAAGAATAAAAATCATAAATAGAATTTGTTTAATTGAACAAAGATGGAAAATAAATAGAAATGAGAGCACGATAACTTATTAATCAGATTAAAATTGTAGAAATTTTTATTTTTGTAATGGATCTGAGATCATTTTTTTCGTCAAAGTTGTAGAAAATTTTTAGAGTAAAGATGGAATAAAATGTTTATTAAATTAGATAAATGTTACATTATTAACAAGATTAAATATTTGTATAAATAAGAAACATCAAAATATGTTTTTATTATGTTGCAAGAAAGTTGTAGAGAAAAAGTTGCAATTTGGTGCAAAGTGTTGTAAGTAGGTGCCATGATTTTGTTGAGATCCTACCTAGGTGGATGGCAGCAGTTGATAGGATCGTAAGCACGAGGGCGATCGCCGAGATCTTCACGTGCACGTGTTTATCATCCATCGAGACAGTGTATGGGGCGGCCGCATGCCGACTGGCGACGACGACGGTGGCGGCAATGCAGGCAGGGGGCGCGAGTAGGCATGCGTGCGCCGCCCCGACGACGTGCACGCAACACGCGCCCGATGAATAAACAATCTACGGAAAAGTGGAAACTGTCGTACATATGAAACAAGGATGCATCATTTAAACTTGACCCACCATTTGCGTACGTTACATGGGTTTTAACAGACACCCGAAAAATAAGAAGGAAACACGAAAGGTTTTCTCCCTCGTTCCACCAAATATTCATCCATTATCACGTT
>NW_017099679.1:0-8546 GCF_001412225.1 Nicrophorus vespilloides
GCAAAGAGATTTATTCCCTTACACATTTTTTTGTTTGATTTGCTAATAAGTCTTGATTATAATTGAAAATAATGTTATATGCATTAATGTTAATGTTGGACTCGGATTTCTCCAAATTATAATTGAAAATAACTATATTTCTTTACATCTCTATGGATTTCTAGCGCTAATTCGTGTTAAAATGTTAACTTATAATGCGTTCTCTTATTCTCACAGCTGAAGAATAGATTTGTGGGTCAGTTCCGCACTCGGAAGACACGCAGCGTATAATTTTTAACGCATTATACTCCTCAGCAATTAACATTCCTACAGTAACAAAAAAACATTGCATTTCACCACTTTTTTTTTTCAAGTTCCTTTATTTTAATTTAATTAAGTTAATTGCATTTTTAGACTGCATTAGTTTGTTCATTAAAAAATAAAGCAAATTTAGACATACTTAATTAAACGTGTATACAAAAGTCTTCGCATTTTAGTGATTTTCTCAGAAACTATAAATGGAATTCAATTGGCTGTAATTTTCTTTGTTGACGCCAAAAGGAAGGACATAAAGGTTGTGACTGCTTTCTTCTGGAAAGACTGAAAGAGTGATAAGGCTTGAGTAATCAATTGAAAAGTTGCAATCGACGAATTGTTTGGTAACGGACAATGGTTATCTAATAATGTTTTGTTTATTGTTTTGGAAGGACACGTTTGCAGCTGAAGCCGTTTCAAGAAGAAAGTCAAGCCGTGCCGATATGGAAACGTTAGGGAAAGTTCTGCACGGTTTAGTAACAAGTTTTAGAGAGAAAGACGACTGCAAGAACAATATAGTGACAACAACAACAAACGTAAACGATCTTGAAAATATATGTGTTTGCTTGACGTCTTTATCTTTCACTCGTGGTCTTTGGGAAATCCGTGAATCCTCCTGCACCAGAGAGAGTCAAAGGTCTTCGCATTGAAATTCTGTACTCGTTATTTCGCACGGTTAAGATTGGAAGATTCGCAAATCTCGGATTCTTACTGTTTCACTGTAACGTCGAAAATGAAAACGTTTCATGCACATTTATGCAAGATTCAAGTGCATAAATTGGAGTGGCAGCGAAAGTGCACCCAAGGCTAGATTAAAGTGTACATATATATATATATATATATATATATATAGATTGATGAGAGAGTTCCAGAATTCACGATAACGGTCTCCATCCACTCCATCCATCTCTTTGCGAGCTCTCCCTCCGATCGTTCAGGATGATCGATAATCATTTCGCTGGCTGCATTCGTTAATAAGCGATGGAAATGAGCGGAGCTCTCTCTAATGGCGATCAAAAACAAATAAAAAAGAAGAAGAAAGACGGCGGGGCGCGAATTTCGAAAATGGAAAATCGGAGGGATTGTTGTGGAGCGAAGAAACTGGTCTACCTCTGGTGGGATTTCTCTTTCGACCAAATTTATATTTATGCAATCGCATCGAATCCGAGCGGATCAATTAAATGCATCTCGGACCGAATGCATCCGTAAATCCTCGTAATCACCGCCGATTTATTCTAATTTATTCTGGTTTACGACAGGTGCAAACTGATGCAAACGAGCGAGCATAACAAATCACCGAAGATATATATTTTTTTTAAATAATAAAAACAAATAAATGTAAATCTGCTAGTTTACACTTCGTCTATGATTAGCGAACGAATGGAGTTAGTGTAGAAGATTATTTATTGATTATTCATCAAGAAAATATTGAAATTTTAATTAATGATTAATAAAAAGAGAAGAAATGTATACATTCGAATTCAAAATTTAATATTTATAAGTCTGTAGCAGACAGTAATAAAAATACCTGAATTTTTAATTACGTGTTTAATATATTGTGGACTGTAATAATTTAAAAATAATGAAAACTAAGAAAAAATAGTTGTTTTAAATTGCAAAATTATATAATGCAAATTCTAGATAGTTAACTAGAAATTATAGTGTATAATAATAAAGGAAATTGGTGATTTGAAACGGGCAAATTGTTAAATGGCAATAAATAATAAACGAGGTGTTTCGTAATCTCGTTCGCGCTTTTGTGCGTGGGAAAACGAAGATGTTATTTGCAAAGAAAAAAAATATAAAACCTGTATGACTCAGTTTCACTTTCTTCCGAAAAGTGTTTAAATCTCGCTCTTAAGTGAATGCTTTTCGGACTGTTAATACGTATAAACAATGTTATGTAAATGATTGATACTTGATTATCATGGTAATGAAAGTAATTTGAAATTGTTGTTAATGTATGGGTCAATCAATATAAAGGAAGTGCGTTTTGGGAAGGACGAGCTGCGAATTGGAAAAAAAAGTGCGGAATGCTGGTTTACGTAAGGTTGCGTCGTTAAATAATTAAGAGCGAACGAAAGAAATAAAAAGCGCCGATTTCTTCGATCCGTCGGAAGGCACGTAGAAATTTCACCAGACGCGTGATCGTCATGCAAATTGCTGTACATATTCTCGACACTTTGCTTCACCAATTTTGCAAAAGTTCAATGATCAAAACGAACAAGTAATAAACGATTTAATTAATTTATTAATTAAGTATGAATGATCGATGGTCGACGATCACGATTTTGTTTTTGTATCTCTCGTTTTTTTTTTGTATGCAAATCGCCTTTCTAATATCAACCTGCGCCACCCACGATTCTTTAAGAAGATTTAAGACTTCTCCAATTTTTTATTATCATTTTTCTATTATATAAATAAATAAGTCATCGCATTTCATACTTTCCATCAAATTATGTTGTCAATTGAAAATATATCTATTATAAATCAAATTATTATTGTAATATTATATAAATTGTTTAATTATCTAATAAATTGGTGTTCAATAACAAGTTCGTGTTTCTATATGAAAATAATGAGAGATTCTTATATAAGTCAGGTTGGCCGAGCGGTCTAAGGCGCCAGATTTAAGCTCTGGTTCCCGATTGGGAGCGTGGGTTCGAACCCCACACCTGACAAACCATTTTTTATGTATATATAAACAAAATTATTATTTTTCAATTAAAATGCAACTTATTAATCATATGCAGATTTCATAATAAGAAATATTAGCTGATTATAATAATATTTTGAAACCTCTGTAGAGTAGACATAAATTGTATAATTAATAGTTTTTTTAAATTTAGTCTTTAATTATGTTAATATAATGTAAAATGCGAAGAAATAATGTTAAAGTATGATTTATATGAAATACGTTGGTATGTATTATAGTTTTCGAGAAAATCAATTAAATGTAAAAACACTGCTTTTTCGAGCAATTTTTCAACTTTGTACGCGAATTACAGCCAAACGGCTAAAACCAAAGTAATATATCGATACTTGCTAGATTTCCCAAACATTCAGCTTTCATATGCATATATTGGATTCATTCTATGTATTATAGTTTACGAGAAAATCAATGAAATGTAAAAACACTGCTTTTTGATGCGTTATATTTTCATTTTTTTACATTCAAAGTGCGTTTTATTCACCGTAAAAATGCAGTTATTAAACAATTCCTACATATCTCTACGAATGCAATTAACGAAATTAATTATGTTTTTCCTCATTTTTTTTTTGTTTTTCTTAAATTTGTTCGTTTTATATTGAAAATTCCGACATGCTTGAATGTTTGAAGACGGATAAGGAATATTGATTCAACGAATATGCATATAATAATGATTCATTATCATCATCATCATTATTATTACTTATCTGTATGTGTGTTTGCGTTTTGTAGTCCATTACGGAATTACGCTTTCAATTAGAATAATTAAGTCGAAATTGAAAAAATTCTAATGGAAGAAAAGTTAATTTATTGTAAACAAGGATATTTATTTTATTTTTTATTTTTTCGTTCGCTTCGTTTGAATATTATTAAACAACGTGCATTCACTGCAGAAGCAACGACAAATAAGGAAAAAGGAAAAGGGATTTCAATGCTGGGAACGTTCGCTTTGAACTTGCAATTTTATGTGTATAAAAATCCATAATTGGGTTTCGTTTTATTGTTTCTTTGTGTGTATATAATTCAATGCAAGGATGTAGTTTGCATTTCTAATTTTATATATTATATTGTGGACTTGTGTTGAATATGAAACTGCGAATTCAACGTTAACCTTCACTCAATTATTCGATACTTTTGACTTTGATATGTTCATTATGTATTTATGATATTTGATTATTTTACACAAATCACGTATTCAATTACCTTTTTATATAAATATATTTTGTTTTTTTAAACAATAATAAACATACTCACTGATATTATCAACTATTTAATGAAAGTTGACATAACTTTAGAACTTGATATGTATACTTTTCATGCTGTATTTTCATACATAATTTATATTCTACTCAATTTTTATATTCTCAATATTTTCAATTCTGAAATTCGTTTTCAAAACTATGATTTCATAGTTTGACCTTATTTCAAGTTTAAATGTTTATTATTAGTGTACATATTCATAGATGACCTTTAGTACGTATTCTCTGTACTTTATTTTTAACGCCAGTTATGTTTTTAACGATTTGCAATTATAATATATTTAAATTAGTTACAGTTTGACCTTATTCCCAGTATTTTCATAATAGGAAAATTTTTGAGTTTTTACGCAGAACTTTTTGTAATGATAGAAACGAAACTGAAAAATAGAAATGTTTTAAAAATTTCTTAGAAATTTCATACAAATCTCAAATAAAATTACTTGGAAATCTCTCAAAAATTTCATAGAAATGTCTTGAACAATCTCATAGAAATTTCTGAAAAATCATAGAAATCCTTTAGAAATTACTTAAAAATCTCTCAAAAAAATGTCTTTTAGAAATTATTTATAAATATCATAAAATTTACTTAAAAATCTCTTAAATATTTCATAGAAATGTCTTGAAAAATCTCATAGAAATTTCTGAAAAATCATAGAAATGCTTTAGAAATTACTTAAAAATTTGGGAAAAAAATGTCTTTTAGAAATTATTTATCATAAAAATTATTTAAAAATCTCTTACATATTTCATAGAAATGTCTTGAAATTATTTATAAATATAACAAAAATTACTTAGAAATCTCTTAAATATTTCATAGAAATCACTTATAAAAATCTTAAAAATCTCTTAGATTGACCTTATTCTCTATATTTTCATAATTTAGTTAAATTTTCGGTTTTCATTACTAATTTTTATATTATTGAAACCATGATTTGATTGATTAGACTTTTAGTTATTTCATAAATTTACAAATTTGAACGCGAATAACGGTCATATAGATAAAACCATAGTAAAATATCAATATTTGCTAGATTCTCCAAACATTCAGCTTTCATATGCATCTTTTGGATTCATTATATCTATTATAGTTGTCGAGAAAATCAATGAAATGTGAAAACACTGCTTTTTCGAGCATTTTTTCAACTTTGAGCGCGAATTACAGCCAAACGGCTAAAACCACAGTAATATATCGATACTTGCTAGATTTCCCAAACATTCAGCTTTCATATGCATCTTTTGGATTCATTCTATGTGTTATAGTTTTCGAGAAAATCAATGAAATTACGACCATATGGCCATATTTATATTATTGAAACCATAAATTGATTTATTAGACTTTTAGTTATTACATAAATTTAATATTTAGCAAATATATTTAACATTTGTTATCAAAAAAAATGTGAAAATACAAATATTTGTATCATTAACATCAGCGTTTTGGTACTAATTTAATGATTTCATAGTTGACCTTACGTTTAGAAATTTTATATGCATATCAGTATACACTTTAATACTAGACATTTTTTATCGTATTTTTACCACATTAACACTGGTTTTGTTTTCAAATCTTAATAGCTGTAATTTGACCTTAATCTCCAATTTTTTCAACATTTATTTCTAGTTTTCTTTTACATATACATTCCATATCCAGTATTTTTTTAAAAACTGTTGTTACTAAACATAATTTAACCTATTTCTATTGAAATATAGCTTTGTTACTAAATATATTTTGATCTATATCATAGTTTAATTTTCATTGGAATGTTTGTAAATTTAAAGTAATTTTTATTATTATTTTTACAAATTACTTTCAGTTAATTGGACTTTTTTTACAGTTTTTTTTTTGTTTTAACGATTTGTTTAACATTTATAATTTGAAATGTATTTAATTGGGTGGTGTTAACAGAGACTTGTTTGTATAAATAACGGCGTTAACATCGTATTTGGAAGCGTTAATTTTTCGTTTCCGCATTTGGATTTGTTGCTGTTGTAATTGTTCCAGTTTTCGCTTAATGTTTACAGTTGGATGTACGGTAATACTGGGCGTGACGATAATAATCCCGATATGCATGATCGCGATGGGTTCGATATATCTGCACGAGTGTCCGCAGGGCGAGTACATACCTGTTTACCTGCTGGTCGGAGGTGAGTTTCTCTTTCACCTGCAAATCACGCAGCTGATTTCCTCCTCCTCTTCGCAGGTATCTTCGGAATAGTCAAGCAGCTTTTGCACCTGTCCGCGCGAGTCCGGAAACGCGAGGAGGAGCGCGAAGAGGAGCATCTCAGGCAATCGCCCACGCAGACTTTGCTCAACTGCTTCATGCTCGGATGGTTCATCATAGGTTCGAATAACATTAACAAAAAGTTATTAATCAATTTTATTAATCAATTTTGATGGATTAGGATCCGTGTGGGTGTATAAAGAGTTCGAGCCGAACTACGATCCAATGAAAGAGAACGGAAAGTACTGCAACAAGAGTTTGTATCTCTTCGCCTTCTGGTTGATCACATCCGTCTACATCCTGCTGGGCACCGTCACCATATGCCTGTGTTCTCTGAGCGTTGCCAGCATCATCCTGCAGCCGAAGATCGGCGCCTGCCAGAACGAAATAAGCGAGAGGCAGAATCACCAGCAGCAGCAGCAGGAGGAATGGAATCCAGATGCGCCGTGGTGACTGCTGTTTCGGCCACGGGTCGAACACATTTTTCCTTTCTGTTGACGCATTTCATTGTTATTGACCTCGACTCGCGGACTGTACATTTCCTCGACCATCCACTTCCTATCTGAAGGAATCTCAGCAGCTAAGTCTCATTTTCTTTCTTTCTTCTTTTCTTAATACTTCTCTACTTTTTTTTATATATATATATATACACTGGCTCACAGTATACAATCTTCGCGTATTCGAGTTAGTTGCAGTTTTATATGAATCAATTATTCGTGGAAATCAATGAAACTAAACTAACAAAATTATTTATGAACGTATGGGAAATACTGGGAATTGTGCAGTAATCAACGATTCCAGCAATATGATAGCAAATCCAATTACATTATAATTGTCTACTACAAACGTCAATGAAATTAACGCAAAACATTAGGAATTTACTGCGAATTTCGCCAAATCAATGTTTCCAATTAGTGTACAAATTAGTTTCAATACAATCATCGATAATAATCAATGAAACTTTCACAAAACTATATGAATTTGCAACTATGAGCAAATATTTCAAAAATTCTATAGTTTCATCAACATTTCCAACAATTTTTTTAGAAATATTAAAAAAAAAACGTTATGAATTTGCACTAAAATCAATATTACGAACAAAACTTTTGATGACTGACTCAGAATTTCAGTAATTTCCATCAAAATTAATCAATTAAAACTAATTAGTTTTTTTGTATCTACATATTAATAGCAAAAGTTTGAACAAATATTTCAAAAATTCTATAGTTTAATCAACATTTCAAACATTTTTTTTAGAAATATTTAAAAAAAAAACATTATGAATTTGCACTAAAATTAATATTACGAACAAATCATTTGATATTTCAACAATGAATTAGACATTTTTATAGATTTTATTGAAACTGACTCAGAATTTCAGTAATTTCCAACAAAATTAATCAATTAAAACTGATTAGTTTTTTGTATCTACATATTAATAACAAAAGTTTGAACAAATATTTCAAAAATTCTATGGTTTAATCAACATTTCCAACAATTTTTGTAGAAATATTAAAAAAAAACCGTTATGAATTTGTACTAAAATCAATATTACGAACAAAACATTTGATATTTCAACAATGAATTAGACATTTTGATAGATTTTATTGAAACTGACTCAGAATTTCAGTGATTTTCAACAAAATTAATCAATGAAAACTAATTAGTTTTTTTTTGTATCTACATATTAATAGCAAAAGTTTGAACAAATATTTCAAAAATTTTATGGTTTAATCAACATTTCCAACAATTTTTGTAGAAATATTAAAAAAAACATTATGAATTTGCACTAAAATCAATATTACGAACAAAAAGTTTGAACAAATATTTCAAAAATTCTATAGTTTTATCAACATTTCCAACAATTTTTTGGAATATAACATAAAAAACGTATTTTAACAATGAATTAGACATTTTGATAGATTTTATTGAAACTAACTCAGAATTTCAGTGATTTTCAACAAAATTAATCAATGAAAACTGATTAGTTTTTTGTATCTACATATTAATAACAAAAGTTTGAACAAATATTTCAAAAATTCTATGGTTTAATCAACATTT
>NW_017099679.1:8557-55974 GCF_001412225.1 Nicrophorus vespilloides
AGTTTTATCAACATTTCCAACAATTTTTTGGAATATAACATAAAAAACGTATTTTAACAATGAATTAGACATTTTGATAGATTTTCAACAAAATTAATCAATGAAAAGTCATTAGTTTTTTGTATCTACATATTAATAACAAAAGTTTGAACAAATATTTCAAAAATTCTATAGTTTAATCTACATTTCCAACAATTTTTGTAGAAATATTTAAAAAAAAACATTATGAATTTGCACTAAAATCAATATTAAGAACAAAACATTTGAAATTTCAACAATGAATTAGACATTTTGATAGATTTTATTGAAACTGACTCAGAATTTCAGTGATTTTCAACAAAATTAATCAATGAAAACTAATTAGTTTTTTGTATCTACATATTAATAGCAAAAGTTTGAACAAATATTTCAAAAATTCTATGGTTTAATCAACATTTCCAACAATTTTTGTAGAAATATTAAAAAAAAAACATTATAAATTTGCACTAAAATCAATATTACGAACAAAACTATGCAACTATGAACAAATATTTCAAAAATTCTATAGTTTAATCAACATTTCCAACAATTTTTTTAGAAATATTAAAAAAAATACATTATGAATTTGCATGCACTAAAATCAATATTACGAACAAAACATTTGATATTTCAACAATGAATTAGATAGATTTTATTGATTAATCAATGAAATTGATTATTTTATCTACGTATGAACAAATATTTAAAAAAATTACAATTTCTTGCAGAAATTTAAAGTTTTCATTACAATTTTATATAAAAAATCAATGGAAATACCACAAATAATTGATTGATTATAAACCTGTTTCACGAAAACAATCGTCGCTGATTGTTGTTCTCTCGAAATACGTGCGCACTTTGTTTCTTCGACTGTGAACCAACGTGTGTATATGCGCGTAACTGCGCATAAATCTGTGATAATTTTACTTTCACATTGAAGGTGTGTCTTTTTTTTTATTACTTTTTCACATTTAATTATTATTTTTTTTTTACTAATACTTATAGTACATAAATAATATGTGTATGTATAGTTTTAATTGATCAAAACGAAAAAAAAAAAAATCTTAATTTTGTTGTTTTGTGTAATTTTACTGCAAGTGTCGTTATTATTTTTCTATTTGAAATTTTAAATTTGTTACCTATTATATTTTTGTTATACTATATATATATTATACGATGATGTACATATTCTATAAATATGTATGTGATGTTGTACAAAGCGCAAAAAAAAAAAACATTCAACAAAACATTTCTCCCCGAAGTTGTGTAGCATTTTTTATGGAACGATGAAATTCCGATGAGTTGTAATTGTAATCTTTACGAAAAAAAAAAAAATAATTATGTAATGAATATTATTGGGAGGCCATGGTTAATCGAAAAACAAAATCCGAACGCTTCTATTGGTCCATGCTCTGCCGTAGTAGTTATCCTAGTACATAAGACTTCGTGTTAAATATAAATATATTTACAAAAGCAAACATAAGTTGTTGTTTTTTTTTCTTCCTACTTCATTTTTATTGTTCATCGTTGAATAAATACTACAAAAATTTGATTTTCAAACTAAATATTTAAGGTTTTCATGTGTTTAAGAAGGAAATGTCATAGAGTGAAGATATTTTTTGTTTCTTTGTTCATTTATTTTGTTTGGTAACCAATTAATCCTTTTCGTGCGTCAGCTTCGTTGCTACGATACGTTCTGCTGCTGTTGAAGGTTACCATGGAAATCAAAAGCTGGTGACGTCTGTGGCGCGGCCCAGCTTCTCTTTCAGGTACAGATAGAACACGAACACGAGTGTAGTCATCTGTCCAGGGAAGAAATCCAATTATAAGAATATTTCATTGAGATCATCAACCGAATCTTGTTATGTCTTCTTTGATCATAAACAAAAAGATGTTTGTTTGCAGTCAACTGTTTTAATAGCATGATTTTTTGGATAAATATCAGATGTAAATGATCTTAACTCGTATTTTTGCATAATTATTAATGTACTAATTAGCATTGAAAGCTAATTTGAAACAACAAAAAAAAACAAAGAACTTGTCAAAACATTGAATAAGCATTTGTTTTTTTAATGAAAACAAGTGATGATTTGTTTTGGATCATCAAAAATATTAATATGCAAACAATTGAATTGAAGCTTTTGTTTTATAATTGTGGAAAACAAGTGGCTCCACTTCGGAATTGTTGATAATTGCAACGCCTACGTGTATCATGTCATGTTTGTGAAGAAATATTGAAAATTGAAGAAAAATGTTTCAAACATTTTACAAAACTTACGAATATTATGAAGTTGATGATGAAATTATAGAAAAGTTGTATAAAATTGGAAGAAATGTTGTAGAAAAGTTGTACATGGTTGACGAAAAGTTATTCCATTGTTGTTCAATATTTAATCAGAGTTGAACAGAATTGAAAAAAAGTAGTTCAAAATTCAAGTAAATCAAAATTTGTTCAATGTTATTCAAATTAATTTTACAGAAGAAGAAAAGTTGACCCAAATTAAAGAAAAGTTGATCATTGTTAGGAAATATTTAATTAAAGTTGATTGAAAAAAATAATAAAATTTAATTAAAGTTGATTGAAAAAAATAATAAAATTTAATTAATGTATTTCAAAATTGTATAAAAATTGTTAATAATATATTAAAATTTGTTCAAAATTATGCAAATTTGAAAATAAAATGTTCATAGATGAATAAAAGTTGACTCAAGTTAAAGAAAAGTTGGTCACAGTTAAAAAATATAGTTATTAAAAAAAAAATCAAAATTTAAGAAACGTATTTTAAAATTGAACCGAAATTCTTAATAATGAATCAAAATGTGTTCAAACTTCGACAAATTTGAAAAACAATACTCGCAGATGAAGAATAGAAGTTTATACAATTATAACAATATTTCATTGAGATCATCATTATGTCTTCTTTGATCATAAACAAAAAGATGTTTGTTTGCGATCAACTGTTTCAATTACTCGATTGTTTTGGATAAATATCAGATGTAAATGATCTTAACTCGTATTTTTGCATAATTATTAATCTACTAATTAGCATTAAAAGCTAATTTGAAACAACAAAAAAACAAAGAACTTGTCTAAACATTGAATAAGCATTTGTTTTTTTAATGGAAAACAAGTGATGATTTGTTTTGAATCATCAAAAATATTAATATGCAAACAATTGAATTGAAGCTTTTGTTTTATAACTGTGGAAAACAAGTGGCTCCACGTCGGAATTGTTGATAATTGCAACGCCTACGTGTATCATGTCATGTTTGTGAAGAAATGTTGAAAATTTGAAGAAAAATGTTTCAAACATTTTACAAAACTTACGAATATTATGAATTTGATGATGAAATTATAGGAAAGTTGTATAAAATTGGAAGAAATGTTGTAGAAAAGTTGTACATAGTTGACGAAAAGTTATTCCATTGTTGTTCGATATTTAATCAGAGTTGAACAGAATTGAAAAAAAGTAGTTCAAAATTCAAGTAAATCAAAATTTGTTCAATGTTATTCAAATTAATTTTTCAGAAGAAGAAAAGTTGACCCAAATTAAAGAAAAGTTGATAATTGTTAGGAAATATTTAGTTGCTTGAAAAAAAAAACAAAATTTAAGTTATGTGTTTCAAAATTGTTAATAATATATTAAAATTTGTTTAAAATTATGCAAATTTGAAAATAAAATGTTCATAGATGAATAAAAGTTGACTCAAGTTAAAGAAAAGTTGGTCACAGTTAAAAAATATAGTTATTAAAAAAAATCAAAATTTAAGAAACGTATTTTAAAATTGAACAAAAATTTGAAAAACAATACTCGCAGATGAAGAATAGAAGTTTATCCAATTATAACAATATTTCATTGAGATCATCATTATGTCTTCTTTGATCATAAACAAAAAGATGTTTGTTTGCGGTCAACTGTTTCAATTACTCGATTGTTTTGGATAAATATCAGATGTAAATGATCTTAACTCGTATTTTTGCATAATTATTAATCTACTAATTAGCATTGAAAGCTAATTTGAAACAACAAAAAAAAACAAAGAACTTGTCAAAACATTGATTAAGCATTTGTTTTTTTAATGGAAAACAAGTGATGATTTGTTTTGGATCATCAAAAATATTAATATGCAAACAATTGAATTGAAGCTTTTGTTTTATAACTGTGGAGAACAAGTGGCTCCACGTCGGAATTGTTGATAATTGCAACGCCTACGTGTATCATGTATCATGCAAACGAAAAACAAATCCGATAATTATGCGATAAAGTTGTTTGTCGATCGTAATTAACAGTTATTTCTGTACATTTTTTTTTACCTGAATTCCCAAAGCGATCAAAGCGCATCCGCTCAAAAAGCACATGTGCCACGACATTTCGAAGGCGATACCGTCGAGACAGCCTCGCTCGAACATACCGTTCTGAAAAACAAACACAATTACAAATGAGAAACGTTAAAAACAAAACGGTACATGGGTTGTTTGATTATGGTAGCAGCTTTTCGGTGGTGACTTCCAGTCGCGGTAACCGGAGACTCCGCAGCACTGCAACCTGATTTGAACTCGATCCCAGGAGATTTTGTAGTTGTAATTGCTCTCGTACTCGTTCATTCCAGCTTTCAGCGTATCGATGAGGAGCGATTTGTAATGGCTGGGGAGGAGAGTCGGAGGATCCGTGCAGTTCGAGAAGGACATCTTCGTGCGTTGGATGATGGTGATTGAACTACCGACGGCGAGGAGCGTCATCGAAATCGATAACAACACGATCAGCTAAGCAGTGCAATAATCAATATGATGATTGTGTTTAAGTTTTAGGTATTCGATACCAAAGGGAGGAGTAGGTAATTCTTGCGATTGTCGTGCGTGGTGAAGGCAATCCAGAAGCAAGGAATCGCCAACAATCCGCCGCAGAGGTTGAAGTTGTTCGGATCGGTGACGAGAGACTGATTCAGGATGGAGATGTACGAGAGTTTTGAGAACATCGTCCATAGACAAGCCGAGACCAAAAACGTGCCACTACACTGCAATTAATCAAGTTTTTTTCCACTAAAATCTTAGTTTAACTTGATACCAGCAAAAGAACAGCAAGAAGACATAAGTAGAAACCGCTGGGCTCGATTTGTCTTCCAGTCTCGTATCGCGATACAAAGATCCTTCGTGCTGAAATTTTTCTCCATGGAAAAATCGTAGATGATAGAGATTCGGCGGAATTTTCACGCTTCGACTCTTCCACCTAACAATACTAATCATAACAAAAACAACATTAATTTTTAGTTTCAAACCTTCAAATCTCTTTCCACCTCAGCATTTTCCGATGACATCATTTTTATGCATTCCCACTGTGTCAATATGACATCACCTACTTTGATTTAATCGTCATAGAAACAATATACTTCAATAATTAATTACTAACATCAACATTAAGATTTGAGCTGATCATTTCGAAAGAGTGACCTAAGTTTGCGATTCAATAAAATTCAAAATATACGTATTAAGTATATCTTAGAGAGTTAAGTTTACAATTCCTATGAGAATAATAGCAATTATTAAGTGAATAATATGTGTTTTCTTGCAACAAATTATTGATCTGAGTATGAAAATGTATTTCTTTATACATTTTAATAGAAAATTATTTAGGCGGAAAGACCCCGGTCGTTAGCCCTTTGGCCAGCCTATTGATTTATTTATTTATATGTAAAGAATGTACTTTTTTTTCATTATGTATTAATGTTTATTAATTAATTATTATTATTAATTAGAAAATTATCAAAAATTGTGTAAATGTAAAAATTTCAATAACAAAATTTTTACAATTATAAACAAATAAAATCTTCAAATTAAGTTTTACATTTCAACTTTAGCAGAAAATAAATATGCAAAGTATTTTCATTTTATTATTGTGTTTTATTTTATTATTTTTTTTTCAAATTATTGTAACAAAATATAAAATTTACATGTAACATTAGCGTCTTACGGAACGAGAAAAAATGGTTAAGATTAATAATTTAAGTAACATTTTGTACACAGCATCGAAAAAAAAACTATACAGAAGAAGTCTGAAATATTACTGAAGAACTATTTATTCCAGTATCTTGAAGAGTGCGCAAGAGAAGATCATTCCGAGCAACTGAAACAAATGAAAAAAAATATAACTTTAGTATTTGAAAACTTCGTTATTGCAGGTTTGAGTTGAGTCATCCATGATATCGATATCTTTTGTTTTGCTGTGCAGTAATTAGCAGCCATTTTGAACAAAACAAAACAAAAGGTGGCTGTTATTATTATCGCTCTATTCTTTTGTCTTTTTGTTTCGTTACTTACCATTAAGCAGGCTACTACAATTCCAGCGCCACCGATGATTGCCGCATGATCTTTAACGTAGTCAATGGTAACGTTGTAGCAACCCCTCTGGAAGAGCGTGAACGAGTTCTGATGCTCGACGAGGAGATTGCATCTCTGCCGTTTGCCGGGAACCGGCTCCCTGCAGCAGGAATCCGGGATCTGGTCTGTCCAGTCGACGGCGCCGGAGACGCCGCAGCATTGAAGACGCGACTGAATTTCATCCCAGGCCTCCGTCACCGGCCTATCGTTGCCGTAGGATCTGATGGATCCGATCATGGTGTTCTTCATGGTGTTCTCAACTTTGGCACGGAAGACGTAACCAAGGATACCGCCAACCAGCATCGTGACGAAGATCAGGAAGACGGCGATGAAGTACTGTTTTTGTTTTTAATTAATTTTTGTTTTTTTAGGGTTGAGCTGAGTGTTTACCGTGACAAGCATGCATCGAACTTCTTTGGCTGAGCCGAAGCATCCGAAGCACGAGATGAGAGTGATGAGGATTCCGGTGGCGATGAGCACGTATACTGCTCCAGAGTATAGATTCGTGCCGAGGAGTTCGTTGGCGAAAGATTTGTCGATTACGGTCCAGATGCCCAGAGCGACCACTGTTATTCCTCCAAGCTAAAGAAAAATTGTTTAAAATTGAAGAAATGTTGTTCGAAAATATAGAAAAGTTGTATAAGATTGGAAGAAAAGTTATTGCATATTTGTTCAATATTTAAGTAAAGTTGAACAGAAGTTAGTAATTAATTGAAATTAGTACAGAATTGAAAAAAAGTAGTTCAAAATTCAAGTAAATCAAAATTTGTTCGATGTTATTCAAATTAATTTACAGAAGAAGAAAAGTTGATCATTGTTAGGAAATATTTAGTTGATTGAAAAAAAAAACAAAATTTAAGTAATGTAT
Source organism: Nicrophorus vespilloides (assembly GCF_001412225.1). Taxonomy (NCBI): domain Eukaryota; kingdom Metazoa; phylum Arthropoda; class Insecta; order Coleoptera; family Silphidae; genus Nicrophorus; species Nicrophorus vespilloides. The sequence continues at coordinate 15,820 of NW_017099679.1, forward strand.
TTCAAAATTGTATAAAAATTGTTAATAATATATTCAAATTTGTTCTAAATTATTCAAATTTGAAAATAAAATGTTCACAGATGAAGAAAAGTTGACTCAAGTTAAAGAAAAGTTGGTCACAGTTAAAAAATATAGTTATTAAAAAAAATGTTCAATTTAAGAAACGTATTTTAAAATTGAACATTTTTTTTTAATAATGAATCAAAATGTGTTCAAACTTTGACAAATTTGAAAAACAATACTCACAGATGAAGAATAGAAGTTTAAATTTGAAGAAAAAAGTTTAATGTTGAAGAAAAGTTTGTGAAGAAATATTGAAAATTGAAGAAAAATATTTCAAACATTTACAAAACTTACGAATATTATGAGGTTGATGATGAAACTATAGAAAGGTTGTATAACATTGGGAGAAAAGTTGAAGAAATGATGTAGAAAAGTTGTACATAGTTGACGAAAAGTTATTCCATTGTTGTTCAATATTTAATCAAAGTTGAACAGAATTGAAAAAAAGTAGTTCAAAATTCAAGTAAATCAAAATTTGTTCAATGTTATTGAAATTAATTTACAGAAGAAGAAAAGTTGACCCAAGTTAAAGAAAAGTTGATCATTGTTAGGAAATATTTAGTTAAAGTAATGTATTTCAAAATTGTATAAAAATGGTTAATAATATATTAAAATTTGTTCTAAATTATTCAAATTTGAAAATTAAATGTTCACAGATGAAGAAAAGTTGACTCAAGTTAAAGAAAAGTTGGTCAAAGTTAAAGGAAAGTTGGTCACAGTCACAAAAATATAGTCATTAAAAAAAATGAAAATTTAAGAAACGTATTTTAAAATTGAACAGTTTTTTTAATAATGAATCAAAATGTGTTCAAACTTCGTCAAATTTTAAAAACAATACTCACAGACGAAGAATAAAAGTTTAAATTTGAAGCAAAAAGTTCAATGTTGAAGAAAAGTTTGTGAAGAAATATTGAAAATTGAAGAAAACAATTTCAAACATTTTACAAAACTTACGAATATTATGAAGTTGATGATGAACATGCTGTACTTCATGAAGTTGCCGCAGCCATCCATGTGTCGGCCGTACGCCATCGTGGAAACCTTCCAATTGAAACGATCTGCAAAAACCATTAGATTTTATTCAATCTCTTGAACTTCAACACTTTGTAGCAATCACAAATTTGATTTAATTTCTCTTCTATTCTTAATTATACTTATATTGACACTTTGTATTTAAGTCAACTAAATTACAATATCTTTAAGCATCAATCTACACTTCTTAACTTAATTATTAAAAAAATTTAAGAGATTTTCATTGTAAAAAAATACAAATATATTTTAATAAATTCAAACTAACTAATTGAATAAAATTTAATACTTAATACCTAAATTAATACATTTCCTAAATTACACAAATAAAATCGAAACAAATTTAACACAAATTTTTAATAGAAGCAAAATCATTTTAAAAAAATCATAATTCTTTTATAATTACGAACATAAATTGCAATAGGATACGACTTTGAGGTCATCATTGAATGAATAATTTTCATTTCAAGGATTCCAAACGTGTAAATTAGTTCTCGTTGTTTCCTTTTTATCTCCTTACAAAAAACACATCGAATTGTAATAAGTAAAGTCGTTTCTTCTGTACGTATTTAAGATGTTTTCGTATAAAAAGCAACACGCAGTAGTAATTCGGTGTAAATTTCTCGATAAATGCACAACAATGCGGTGATGATTCGTCGTTCAATGTCGAATTTCGTAACGAAGAATAATAGAAAACGTAACACGGTTTATTTTTTTACTCATCGTCTGTTACAGATTAAGCAATTAACGTTTCGCTGTGCGTCGCATATCTGATTGTATTGTAATTTGTTGAGTAATTGCATAGATTTTAATCGGAATTCAATGAAATTTTAAATGGTTTAAAGAGGAATGGTTTTTTTTTCGGTAAGTGTTAACGACAAATGTTCTTAATTGACCTCAATAAATGCTCTGAATATACACTTTAATGTTTGTGAAAGAAATTAGTTTGTAAACTTGTAAGTTTAATTCTGAGATGATTTTTTTTTATAACCAAAGTTTTTTGTTACCTCTCAAGTTACAAAGAAAAAAACTAATAAACTCATGTTGTTTTTAAGTGAAATTATATTAATTAACAATTAGTTATAAAAAATAAATACAAATTATGAATTTGCAATAATTTATTAGAATTTCGATGAAATTCTTAAGAGTGCTTTGATTTAGATCTTTTTTTTGATAAATGTTAATGAAAAATGTTTATAATTGACTTCAATCAATACTAAAAATGTACAGTTTGATGTTTATGAAAGAAATTAGTTTGTAAACTTATAAGTTTATGAGAAAATTTGATGAATCTTGAGATGATTTTTACAAATTTAAATATTTTTTAACTTAAAAAAACTAAGAAATTCATGTAGTTTTTTAGAGAAATTATATTATAAAATTAAATATTCTATATTAATTAATAATTAGTTAGAAAAAACATATAAAAATTTGGAGTTTGCAAAAAATGTATGGATTTTCAATAATTTTTTCTCAATAATTTAAAGAGCAAATTTTGTTCTATTTTTCTTTTCGGTAAGTGTAAATGAAAAGCGTTCTCAATTGACCTCAATAAGTCCTCTAAATATACAGTTTAATGTGTGTGAAAGAAATTAGTATCAGTGACTTTGTTGAATTAACTTTAATAGTTAAGTTAACCAAGAGATGTAAATACTGAAGAAGGAAATACCATTGAAGTACAAATTTGCATAAAATCATAACAAAAAATGATTAAAATCGGCTTTAAATCATCGAAAAGAAGCAAATGCAGTGCACAATTAACTATTAGATTATAAAATAACAAAAGTGTTAAAATTGAAGCTACAAATCGAAGCGAATTGTTATTTCTGCATGATGACTAACATGTTTACAAGCGCGATTCCAGATTTCATTTGCATTACGTGCGTTCTCTCTCCTCTATATTATTAATTTATTCTTGAACTGCAGCATTATTTTTTATTTCTCTTTATAAAATTCAATTTCACTTTCGCGTGTTCCACTTTTATCGTGCGTCCTTGTTCGAAAAACGGAGCAAGTACGAAATTGTTGTTTGTAAATCACAGAGAGAAGAAACATTGCGAAGCTGTTGAAAGATATTTGTTGTTTGCTTTTAATTTTTACCTGATGTGCGGAATAATCCTCTCAAGGAAATGAATTTATTGAAAATATATAGGGAGTAGCACAGGAAAAACAAGCACTGATCGGTGCACACTCGATTCCACTCTCACATTTGTGCACCTGAAACGAAAATTTCTTGTTTTGTTCCACTTCGGTTTCTACCTTGAGGCTCGCTTGTTGGCTTCCCCACCTTTTTTTTCTTTTCGCGAAACGAACGCGTGTGTTCGTTCTTCGCTTTCGGTAGGAAGGAGAGAAAGAGTGCTGTGCACACGACGAGTTAAGAGATTTACCTTTTTCTTCCTCACCTCATCAACTGCAAGTAACATTTAACCGTCTATAACTACTGCGCAATTATGTAAACATGCAATTACTACTTCTTAATTTCCTTATTTCGTATTACTTTATTTATATAAGACATTTTTTTTTCACATAATTAATTGTTAGAACAGGATATTTAATGAAAACTTAATGTTAACAGTAAAATAATTCTTAATAATGTTGAAAATTGAAAAGAAATAATGAGAAAATTTTTAAAATTTAACAAATTGTCTAATTTTAAAGATCAAGAGGGTTTTAAAAAATTCTGATATTCTTAAAAATCAAGATATTATGTTTATTAAACATATTTATTTACTCAGAATTTGTTAATGTTTTAGTTATAAAATCATGTTTATTTGGCAAAGTTTATCAATATTTGAATTTGTAAATTATTTGCAAATAAAAGTTTTAATGATTTAAAGATCTTTTTTGATGCTTTCTTTTATGTTGAATGAAGCAACGAAATTTGTTTGAAATTATACTAATTTATTGTATTTTTTTGTTGTTAATTTATTAATCTGTAATTAGTGTAGAAATAAGTTTCTATATTAATTAATAATTAGTCATAAAAAGTAAAAACAAATTGTGAATTTGAAAAAAAAAATATTGAATTTTGGTGCTGTTACAATGCTTAGATTTGCATCATTTTTTTCGATAAATGCTTATGAAGAATGTTTATAATTGACTTCAATCAATACTAAAAATATACATTTTGATGTTAATGAAAGAAATTTGTTTGTAAACTATATAAGTTTATGAGAAAATTTGATGAATCTTGAGATGATTTTTACAAATTTGTTTGAAATTGTACTAATTTATTGTATTTTTTTGTTGTTAATTTATTAATCTGTAATTAGTGTAGAAATAAGTTTCTATATTAATTAATAATTAGTCATAAAAAGTAAATACAAATTATGAATTTGAAAAAAAAAATATTGAATTTTGGTGCTGTTACAATGCTTAGATTTACATCATTTTTTTCGATAAATGTTTATGAAGAATGTTTATAATTGACTTCAATCAATTCTAAAAATATACATTTTGATGTTTATGAAAGAAATTTGTTTGTAAACTTATAAGTTTATGAGAAAATTTGATGAATCTTGAGATGATTTTTACAAATTTGTTTGAAATTGTACTAATTTATTGTATTTTTTTGTTGTTAATTTATTAATCTGTAATTAGTGTGGAAATAAGTTGTTGGTTTTTTTGATAATTAATACAGAAAAGTTAACTATTAAAATTTGAATGTGTTTTAGATGTTTCTCAAGAGATGTCGCTGTAATTATTAATATACTAATATTGTAAATACAGTTGTTATATTGTGAATAATGTTTATATAATATTGTTTTATTGTTGGTAGAAGTGGAGTTGTTGAAGATATAAAGTAATATTGTGTGTTTGTTGATAATGTAGGAAACTGTTGGATGTTGGAAACGACGTTACTCGACAAAAATCCGTTTGACAGTTTGTAAAGTGCAAGTATTGTTTTCGTTTCGATAATTCCACACTCATCGTGCAAAATCAGTGAGAATGGTCGTGGAAATCGCCGACGTGGAGATGAAGAGCGCGGACAGTCCACCGGGTGTGGACGCCGGTGATGGTAAAAGGGACACCGATATGCAGAGTATCGTGGAAATCCGTGAACACGCCAGGCAAATCGAGAAGGCCGTAACTAACAAAGAGAACCGATTCATCCTGAGAGTCCTCAGGGGTCTTCCGAACACCAGGAGGAAGTTGAACGGTGTGGTGCTGAGGAGCCTCATCAGCCAGATCTATCCGGTCGCTGAGAGGGATGCTCTCCTTTGCTACGTTGAGGAAGCTGCCAGCAGCTCGGACACAGAGCAGACAACGAGGGGCAGGTCAGCTGTAAAAACTCCTGTCCCAGAGGTGGACGCTTACTTGCATCTCCTCATCCTCGTCCGCCTGATTGATATCAACAAGCACGAAGACGCCATCAGATGCTCTCAAGGTTTGATGAACAAGATCAGCAGTCAGAACCGCAGGACATTGGATTTGATAGCAGCGAAATGCTATTTCTACCATTCGAGAGTTGCTGAGCTCAGCGATAAGCTGGACACGATCAGATCGTTTTTGCATGCGCGTCTCCGCACTGCTACATTGAGGAACGATTTCGAGGGACAGGCGGTACTTATTAACTGCTTGCTGCGTAATTACTTGCATTACTCCCTGTACGATCAATCCGATAAATTGGTTAGTAAATGCGTTTTCCCGGAGACGGCGAGCAACAACGAGTGGGCCAGATTCCTGTACTATTTGGGTAGGATAAAGGCGGCGCGTTTGGAGTACAGCGTGGCGCACAAGCACCTGGTGCAGGCCATGAGGAAGGCTCCGCAGAACGCCGCCGTCGGCTTCCGGCAGACCGTGCAGAAATTCTTGATCGTCGTCGAGCTGCTGCTTGGTGACATCCCTGAGAGACAGATCTTCAGGCAGGCCAGTATGAGGAGGTCTTTGGGCCCCTACTTCCAATTGACCCAAGCCGTACGCATGGGTAATCTTCAACGATTCGGCGAAGTCCTGGAGAACTTCAGCCCCCAGTTCAGGCAAGATCACACTTTCACTCTGATCCTGCGTCTGAGACACAACGTGATCAAAACGGCGATCAGATCGATCGGGTTGTCTTACTCGAGGATATCGCCGCAGGACATCGCCAAGAAGTTGGGTTTGGATTCTGCCGAAGACGCCGAGTTCATCGTGGCCAAAGCGATCCGCGACGGCGTCATCGAGGCTACTTTGGATCCGCAGGGTGGATTCATGAGGAGCAAGGAGAGCACCGACATCTATTGCACGAAGGAACCGCAATCCGCTTTCCATCAGCGCATCTCCTTCTGCTTGGATCTGCACAATCAGAGCGTGAAAGCTATGAGATATCCGCCGAAAGCGTACGGCAAGGAGCTGGAGTCTGCGGAGGAACGACGCGAAAGAGAGCAGCAGGACCTGGAGTTGGCCAAGGAGATGGCTGAGGAGGATGACGACGGTTTCCCTTAAATCGGAGGAATCCGCAACGTTCATATAATCGCGTTATTTATATAAGTGGAGTGAAAATATATGATATCTAATAATTATACTATTTAGTTCTCGTTTCGTCACTGAATAAAACAACTAATTCTGTTTTTATTTTTTGTAATCCCATCCTCAGATTGGAATAAAACTTTATTTAAATTTTTATTTACTAATTTTCCAATATGTAAACCTCTACAAATCTTACACTCATCAATAAATATTAACTTTTTGCATAAATAAAAGTTTTAAATAAAAATACAGTATTATGCAACCATATTAACATAAATTTAACAAGAAACAATTTCAATATTTTCAACCAATACTTTCTAAATGATCTAAACATTTATTTATTGTCATGAGTTTAATATTTTAGTAGAATTTTCAAATTAATATCTTCATTTATTTTGTAATAAAATTGGCATCAATTTCAAAATGCAATTTCGCAGTTCTGCAAACATCTTAAATATAAAACGAGAAGTAAACAAGAGGGAAACATTTGAATCTTCTTGGTTAACATCGATTTTACGGGTAAGTTGTTGTTATTAACGTAAACAAAGCATTTTTTATTTAAAATTTGTGAATTGTTTTAATATTCTTTGTTTATTGTTTTGTCCATGTTAATTCCAATAGGATTTGTTATGTATATTGTTTTTTGTGATAAATTTCTTTAACAGTAACATGAATGATAGCCAAAATCCAGATGAAGATCCTCTTGGCCACAGATATCCATCTGGGGTACAATGAGAATATTAACTTTTTGTATAAATAAAAGTTTTAAATATAAATACAGTATTATGCAACCAGATTAACATAAATTCAGCATGAAACAATTTCAATATTTTCATCCGGTTAATGTGAACCAATATTTTCTAAATTATCTAAACATTTATTTATTGTCGTGAGTTTAATATTTTAGTAGAATTTTCAAATTAATATCTTCATTTATTCTGTAATAAAATTGGCATCAATTTCAAAATGCAATTTCGCAGTCATGCAAACATCTTAAACATAAAACAAGAAGTAAACAAGAGAGGGAATCATTTGAATCTTCTTGGTTAACATCGATTTTACTGGTAAGTTGTTGTTATTAACGTAAACAAAGCAGTTTTATTTAAAATTTGTGAATTGTTTTAATATTCTTTGTTTATTGTTTTGTCCATGTTAATTCCAATAGGATTTGTTATGTATATTGTTTTTTCTGATAAATTTCCTTAGCAGTAACATGAATGATAGCCAAAATCCAGATGAACACACTTTGAAGATCCTCTTGGCCACAGATATGCATCTGGGGTACAATGAGAATATTAACTTTTTGTATAAATAAAAGTTTTAAATATAAATACAGTATTATGCAACCATATTAACATAAATTTAACAAGAAACAATTTCAATATTTTCAACCAATACTTTCTAAATGATCTAAACATTTATTTATTGTCATGAGTTTAATATTTTAGTAGATTTTTGAAATTAATATCTTCATTTATTCTGTAATAAAATTGGCATCAATTTCAAAATGCAATTTCGCAGTCCTGCAAACATCTTAAAATTAAACGAGAAGTAAACAAGAGGGAATCATTTGAATCTTCTTGGTTAACATCGATTTTACTGGTAAGTTATTGTTATTAACGTAAACAAAGCATTTTTATTTAAAATTTGTGAATTGTTTTGACTATTTCTTTGAAAACAATGTATTCTTTGTTTATTGTTAATTAGGTGTTGATTCCAATAGGATTTGGTATCTAAATTGTATAAGAATTATAGTTTTTTCTGATAAATTTCTTTAGCAGTAACATGAGTGATAGCCAAAATCCAGATGAGGACACTTTGAAGATCCTCTTGGCCACAGACATCCATCTGGGGTACAACGAGAAGCATCCAGTTCGAGGTAACAATTCGCCTGTTCTTAATTTGCTTATATAAAAACTATTGATTTTTGTAGAGGATGATAGCTTCGTTGCTTTCGAGGAAATCCTGAAACATGCAGTCGAACAAGAAGTAGATATTGTTCTGTTAGGTGGTGATCTTTTCCATGATTCTAAACCTTCCACCACTGCCATTGTTAGATGCTCAGAGATAATTAGAAGGTGAGCTTGTCATGATCATTTCAATTTGATAAACAATTTGTTATTTAGATATTGTTTTGGCGATAAACCGGTGGGCATAGAGTTCCTATCGGATCAGTCGTACATCTTCAAGAATCTGAGGAATCCGATCGTGAATTACGAAGATCCGAACATCAACGTATCCATACCGATCTTTTCGATCCACGGAAACCACGATGATCCGACCGGTAGCAAAGCCACATCGGTGATGGACATCTTCTCCAGCAACGGCTTGATCAACTACTTCGGATACTGGACGGATTTGAAGCAAGTCCAAGTCGCTCCGATTTTGCTAACGAAAGGGGAAACCAATCTCGCGTTGTACGGATTATCACACATACACGACCAGCGTTTATCCAGACTCTTCAGGGATGGAAAAGTAGGTAAAGTGATAACTTTTATTGCTTTTGGTATTCACGGTTTTCTGTTGCAGGTTTCGTTGTTAAGGCCGCAGGAAGAAGACGTTTTCCACTTGTTCGTGCTGCATCAGAACAGGGCGTTCCGAGGTGCTAATAACTACATTCCCGAAACATCTATACCGGATTTCATTGATTTAGCGGTTTGGGGACACGAACACGATTGCAGGATCATGCCCGAAGAGCAATTGAATGGAGTTTACATAACGCAGCCTGGTATAGGAATTTGTGAAATCGCTATTGAAGCAAGAAGTAATTCGCTTGTATTTGGGTAGGAAGCTCAGTGGCTACATCGTTGAGTGAAGGCGAATCCAAGAAGAAACACGTGGGTCTTTTGAAGGTGAAGAAGCGCGCCTTTGAGTTGACACCGATTCCGTTGAAGAGCGTCCGTCCGTTCGTCTTTGAAACTGTCAGGTTGGAGGAACTCTCCGATCTTCAAGAGAAGGGTATCATCAAGTACAGCGAGCACACGGAGCGCGTCGTCTCCGATAAAATCGATTCCATCATCGAGAGGATCAAGAACGAAAGAAAAGGTTTTTCTTTAACTGTAATCTAAAGGAATTAGATTAGATATTCGTGATTGCTTTCAGCGCAAAAGCTGAAGGAGATGCTTCCTTTGATTCGGATCGTTCTTCTGTACCACGACGAGCAGCAACAGATCAACGCCATCAGGTTCAGCCAGAGCTACGTGGACCTGGTGGCAAATCCCGAGGATATGATCCTGCAGAAACCCATCATCAAGACGGACGGCACCAAAAGGAATAGGTATCTAACAGGAGATGATACAACATACGAAGTGGAAACGGTACAATTCACAAAACGTGTTGGATGTTGTTACAACGTGAATTAATCAATTGTAGGAAGCTGATAGGACGGAGATGCTCAATTCTTTAGTAAACAAAGAGTTGGAGAAGGATTCCAACAAGAAGCTGAAGATCCTATCTGTAGTTGCCATGGGAGAAGCCATCGCCAGGGTCATCAACAACGATGATGCGGATGCAATCGCAGATATCATTGAGTAAGATTCATAAAAACTCTATTTTAAAATATTTATGTTGGATTTTGTAGTTTCCAAATGAAAGCTGCGCAGGAAAAGTTGTCCAGTCTCGGAATGGATGAGAATAACTTTGTCGAATTGCTCGAGCAGCTCAATCAACAAAGAATGGAGGAGGCTGCAAACGAAAAAGCTGAAGTAAATTTCAATGCTTTGATTGGAATCGTTGTAACTTTCACGATGATTTTAGGTCGATAAATTGTTGAGTAATCCGAAGAGATCGTACAACAAAGCCGTAATCGATGATGAGGACGATGATGTTGACGATATTCCTGCTGTTAATACTAGTACAAGTGTTAGCCCTCAGAAACCGGCTAGAGGTCGTGGGAGTCGAGGTCCACGAGGAAGTCGTGGTCCTAGAGGTCCGCGCGGTTCCAGAGCAAAGAAAACGTGATCATTCGTTGATATTAATACTGATTCCACATCTACTTAATTTTTAAATAGGCTAAGAATATGAGATTTCTTTTAAAATGTTTGTCAACTAGTTGTTTATAAGTTTAAACATGTAAATTGTTTTGTTTGAAATAAACTTTTATATACTTCTTTAACTTTAAAATAAGAAACTAACATAAATTGCTTATTTTAGTAGTGAACTTTAGAAAATGTTTAAAATTAAAAAAATTTGGATGATAGGCAACACAATTAACTTATAAGCTTCTAACAAAAACCTATACTTAGTATTTTAATAATAATAATTATGTTAATTTTCATTAATCTTTTAGTAAAATATATTTTGTAGATGAAATTTGCCTTAGATTTTTGCTAAACTTGTATCTGCAGATAATAAATAACTAAGTAAAATGCTTTTAAACTTTGAACTAAAAATTTATATCTAGTTTTTAAATTTTTTAAATTGTTTTAGTTAATTCTTGTTACAAAATACTGTAAATTATAGATGGATTCTAACGAATTTTAACATAAGGAAAGTTGTATCAAATAATTTCACAAATTACACATATTTTTTGGTATATTTATTTATTTATTTAAATAAAGATCATATCGTTTAAATGAGAAAACGAAAAGAACATATGGTTTTACAGATGAACAATGGAAAATTAAAATTAAAAAAATTTGGATGATAGGCAACACAATTAACTTGTAAGCTTCTAACAAAAACCTATACTTAGTATTTTAATAATAATAATTACGTTAATTTTCATTAAATATGCAAAATCTTTTAGTAAAATATATTTTGTAGATGAAATTTGCCTTAGATTTTTGCTAAACTTGTATCTGCAGATAATAAGTAACTAAGTAAAATGCTTTTAAACTTTGAACTAAAATTTATATCTAGTTTTAGTTAATTCTTGTTACAAAATACTATAAAATATAGATGGATTCTTACGAATTTTAACATAAGGAAAGTTGTATCAAATAAATTCACAAATTACACATTTTTTTTTTGGTATATTTATTTATTTATTTATTTAAATAAAGATCATATCGTTTAAATGAGAAAACGAAAAGAACATATGGTTTTACAAATGAACAATGGAAAAAATCTACAATATCGCAAATACAATAATAATATCATCAAATCGTTACATATACAAATGAGTGAATTCAAACTGAAAATAAAAATGAAAATATTACGACAAACAAATCAGAGAGAAAGAATCTAATGAACATAGAAAGATAGATACATACATAACAATATTATATTTTTATAATAAATATTGAGAGAAGGGGCGCATCATCATCGTTTACAATTGTATAATTATATTTATAATATATATATATATTATTTTATATTATAGGATCGTGATTTATTTTATTTTTTTTTTGGAGGGGAGGTAAAAAAGGGGTGAAAAAAAAACATACATGAAACTTATACAACTAAACGCAGAAAAAATATATAAATCGGCGAAAAATAAAAAACTAGATTACACTCGAATTTGGAAATACGCTTAAAACTTATCCGAAGGAAGGAGATTATACAACGATAGATATAATTCATTCATTAGTGCTCATAGCAATCGTCTCATCCAAGAGAGAGTAAAAAAGATTTCATCGTTAATCTTTGTTGAATTGAGGAAAGAAAGAAATAGTAAGAAAGAAAACACGGACGAATTGTAAAAAAAACAAACAATAATTATAAGAAACGAAACGACACGAAGTGCAAAAACACATTTATATATATATATTTATTTATTCATTCATTTATTTCGCCTATCAATTATACAATATTATCTTTTTTTTCTTTAATTAAATACGTTCATTACTCTTATTACCAGTGTGTATATTTCTCTTGTTTTTTTTTTCGTCTTCATCATTTATATATATATATATATATTCTTTTACGTGTGTGTGTGTGTATGTTTTTTTTTGTTTCATGTGTGTGTGTGAGTGAGTGAGTGAGTGAGCTTCTTATTACGTTTTTTTTTTGTTAAATTAGTTTACACATGCGAACAGAAGTGATTCCTCAAAAAGTTTAAGTTTACTTCGTCCTTCGCTTTAAGTTTATTAGGAGAAATTGGCACGAACTCTCTTCTTCCCTTCCTTCCTTTCTCTCTTTCATTCATACACTTTCATCATCTTTCGCTCATTCAGTTCATTCGTATCGAAGCACATCCCATCTCCGCTTCATTTAAACTATATTTACATAATCGACTACAAAACAAATCAGACAAAAAACCTATATCGAAGTGAGCCTATATTCTCTTCGAAGTTGTTTTTGTTTTCTTTGGTTTTTCGCATCCTCGAAGATTAAAGAATAATAGTATAATTAATACGCGCGTTAATCGTTAAGTAATTGGATTAATTATGGCAACTTTACTTTTTGCAGAAATTACGCGCTGTGCTTTATCGAAATTTAAAAGAAAACAAAAAAACGTGAATAATGTGTGTGTGTTTGAGGCTATATACAATAAATAAACTTGCAACTTCAACATCGTCATACACACACATCTTACATCGCACTACAGACTTAGTTTTCCTTTCTTCCTCGTCTTAATCAATCTTACCACATTATTAATATATATTATATATTTATATCTTTCTCCTTACTTAAATTTAAATATACATATATACTTCTCGAACGTATTTCTTTTAATATAGTTCCCACATTCGCGCCACCGTGCATGCAGAGTATACACGCTTTCATTACGTAAATTTAAGTTAGTTAGTGTTTATTTTCCTTATGTTTTTTTGAAGAAGATGAACTAAATCTACGCTAGTCCTCTTCGCAATTCGACTACGAGCTAACAAAATATACATAAAATATGTTACTCTCCTGTTGTTTTACTATTATTCATTTTGCGAATCAAGAGAGAGAAAAGTTTCCCAAAGATCTGCTCCTGTCGGAGGAGGAGACGCGAGATCTCTCGATCCTGAATCCAATTAACATACGGCAACATTACAGACACGCAGCAGCACGCCAGTCGCGCGCGCACCTTCTTAACAAACGGGGTAATGATGGATGGAGAAGGGTGGTTGTTGTTGTTGTCGTCTTTTTAAATCGATCGATGAGAATTAACAATAACAAACCCCATATGAAACTTGTAGAGAGCGTCACGTGTATAAAAAGATTTAAGTAATGGCAGTGGACTTATTATAAAAAGAGAGAGAGTGAGTGACACACAACAATAGTTCAAGAGAGTCGGAAAGAAACCGGCGGCGATGCGATGCGATGCGATTCGACGCGCTGCTGTCTGCATATATTTTATATAATATAATTTTCTACATACATATTTTGTTTAATTCCTCACTTAAAACCATATCCGCATCCAATCCTCGTGATCCTCCTTCTTCATCGTCGTCGTCGTCGTCTTCTTAAAAAACAGTCTTATGGGACACGTGTGCGCTTCGGACACGTGGAAAAAATCGAAAAGCAAAAGATTCCTCAAACTTAAAATCCAAATCCTCTTCATAATCCTACGCAATGCACTCGTCGTCTTCTTGCATCCTCTAGCGCTCATCTTCCATCATCATCATCATAACCTTAATAACTAATATTTATATATTTATAATGTAGACTTAGTTAATAATAATTTTTGGTTTTCGAATGGATCAAACCCGACTATTTAAGTTTATTATGCATCCTCTCCTGTTTGTTTGCTTGTTTATTTATTTATTGTTGTTTTGTTGATCTTCTATGTGTTTGTTTGTTTGTCTGTTTGTTCGATGTTGATGGTCGAGTCTGATCCTTCCTCTCTCTCTCTCTCTCTCTTTCTTTCTTTATGGTAATCCTATTATTCCTCCTGCTCAGTCTCTTCGCCGGGGCCGTACATATCCGCAAGTTTGTCGAAGCGCGGACCCCAAGCGCCCAAGTAGTCGTACTCCTGCTGTTCCTCATCCGAACCTTTGAAATCAAAAGCAGGAAAATCACAATTAATACACCGTCTGATGACTGTCTCTCATAGTATTATTAACTCATCTCCACAAAACTATTCAAAAATCATATATAAAAATCGAAGATTTTAGAAGTGAAAATTTCGTAATAAATCTAAACAATAAATTTCATTAAAAAGGCGCGTTGGAAAGCTTAGACTTTCATCTTTATATGAGTCCAAAATATACTTTGAACTAGAATTACTAGAATGACTAGAAAGCTGTAAAAGAACACGTTGGAAAGCTCGGAATTTTATCTTGAAAACGAGTCTAATTTGTACTTTATGCCCTTTTGTCCGACCGAAGGATTGAACGATTTAAATGTATAGATTTCACTTGGATTTTTACTATCAAGATACTTACTACCAGACGCGAGGGAACTCAACGATCCAGCCGTGCTGCCGCCTCCTTCGTACGCGTAGTTCCTGAGATCATCGAACGGCGGAGCGTTCGGATCGCTGTCCGCTCGCTTCTTGTGCTCATCGATGAAGATGCCCACGTTCGGCTCCTGTCCAGGTGCCATTGCCATTATGTTAACTGCAAGAAAATCATACAAAAATATAAACCACTTGAAATCTATCTAACGAATCGACAAGAGCTGAGCAAGGTTTTCCCTGTTCGACTTTTTTTCTTTTAAATTGCACCCGCATAGCCTCCGGTAATTTATTGGATTCGCAAGCAAAAGATGCTGATGATGTCTTCTGTTCCGGTTTATTTTGCCACCCTTCGCGCAGTTTAATATTAATTTATAGGTGGCTTTGCAAAAAAAAAGAAATGCGAGAATTTATACGTGGAGAAACGTAAGAAATTTGAAGCGTGGAAATAAATAATTTTCGTGGCTCGGGAATTTTCCATCCGGTAAAAAAAAAAGAGGGGATGGGGGTGGAAAGAAGATCAAGCCAGCGATCCTAAAACCTAGATTACGCACGGATCCGGCCACCCCTTTTTTTTTTTTTTTCATCCCGCAACGAAATCAATTCCCTTCATCCTGGCGACCTATCCAATCCCAAAGGGCGGAAGACGACATCCACATATATATATATATTTAAAAGAGAAAAAAGTATCGTATATCATCATTCATGAGCCGAATGGAGAAGACTTCTTATTACGGTTTCAAATTTCGCGCGAAAAGATTTGCCCATTTCCTTCCAATTGTCCATCACTAATGGAAATATGCATATATATATATAGACATTATATTTATGCTGGAGAAAATGGGGAGCGAAGAAAAGGGCAAGGATTTCCTTTCTCTGCGGTCTTCTAAAATGGGATGAAAACAAGGAAAACCCATCAATTTTTAAGTAAGATAAACACATCCAATTTCATTGCAACTCCTAAATTACTATAACAAGATTTACCTTCAAGATTACTTAATTTTAACCACGATTATATAAATCCAACTGAGATGTAGTTTATAGATGTAGATCAAGTATACCAGCTACAAACATTGTTATGGATACTTTTGTCTCGGTCAATAATCCGATGTATTCGAAGAGGAAAAACGAGACGCGTATGGAAATATGTAAATTTTAGTACTCACACGACATCTTAGGTGGCGCCAGCTCTGGAAGAGGCCCGCCAATCGGGATCTGCAACGGGGTTATATCGAATGCGGTCATATCATCTTCGCCGCCTCCTTCGTCATCGTAATTGATGATGTTCTCGCGGACGTCATCGTCCGGTCCGGGATACTTGATGTGCGCCTCCCGACGTCTGTTGTACACCACGAAGACGAGCACCAAAACTAAACGAAAAAAAATAAGTAAAAAATTAGCAATAATCCTATTATTTTTGCATAACTAAAAGGACAAAATAATCAATAATGGAGAGACATTTTCCAAGAGCTAACGTGTGGGTAAAAAAGAGCACTAATTGTACGCTAAAAATGCATGCGAATTAAGACGTAGATAATGATAGAAACAGAGAAAATTGGAAGATACGGAATTTCTCAAAAATTAGTTTTAATTGAAAAATTTTGATGTGAAAAAATGTAATTTCTGACATTTCCTTCAACAAATTTTTAAGTTTCTTTTCAATTTATAATAATAGAGTAAGTCAAGCAATGTTTAGTAGAAAGTTGAAAAAAATTGGAAGATGCGGAATTTCTCTAAAAATAGTTTTAACTGAAAAATTTTGATGTGAAAAAATGTAATTTCTGACATTTCCTTCAACGAATTTTGAAGTTTTCTTTCAATTTATAATAATAGAGTAAGTCAAGAAACGTAGAATATTGAATAACATTGGAAAAATACGGAATTTCTCAAAAAATTGTTTGAAATTCTCGATTGTATCTGTAAAAAAATGGCGATTTGAAATAATGTAATTTCTGAATTTTCAATAAGCAAAAATTTGAATTTCTTTTAAATTTATAATGATTAAATATTTGGTAAAAAATGAAGAAAATTAGAGAATTTTTTAAAAATTAGTTTTAACTAAAAAAATTTGATGTGAAAAAATGTAATTTCTGACATTTCCTTCAACGAATTTTGAAGTTTTCTTTCAATTTATAATAATAGAGTAAGTCAAGAAACGTAGAATATTCAATAACATTGGAAAAATATGGAATTTCTTAAATAATTGTTTGAAATTCTCGATTGTATCTGTAAAAATGTCGACTTGAAAAAATGTAATTTCTGAATTTTCAATAAGCAAAAATTTTAGTTTCTTTTAAATTTATTACAATGGAGTAATTGAAGAAATGTTTGGTAAAAAAATGAAGGAAATTAGAGAATTTTTCAAAAATTAGTTTTAATTGAAAAATTTTGATGTGAAAAAATTTAATTTCTGACATTTCCTTCAACAAATTTTTAAGTTTCTTTTCAATTTATAATAATAGAGTAAGAAAATTGAAAGATACGGAATTTCTCAAAAATTAGTTTTAACTGAAAAATTTTGTTGTGAAAAAAATGTAATTTCTAACATTTGCTTCAAATAATTTTTAAGTTTCTTTTCAATTTATAATACTGGAGTAGGTCAAGCAATGTTTAGTAGAAAGTTGAAGAAAATTGGAAGATACGGAATTTCTCAAAAATTAGTTTTTACTGAAAAATTTTGATGTGAAAAAAATGTAATTTCTGACATTTGCTTCAACAAATTTTTAAATTTCATTTCAATTTATAATACTATAGTAAATCAAGCAATGTTTAGTAGAAAGTTGAATAAAATTGGAAGATATGCATGCGAATTAAGACGTAGATATTGATAGAAACAGATTGTTAAAAATTTACATCTTCAATCAAATGAAAACTTCCGATTGATTAAACTCAGCGTTTCTATTCCGATAATTTACATCAAAACTGAACTGTAGCCATGGAAACTAACCGGGTTTTTGTTTTCTTGCTTCATTTGTTTCTATTGTTTGAGAGGCAATCATTATCAGTACGTTGCAGGCTTCGCGCTGATCCGATGGGCTGCAATCTCTTCGGATTAGATTAATTAGAATCGATGGGATTTATTTCATTAAGTGTGCGGGAATTAGTGGAGAAATGCGTCCAAGTATATAACAACAACACTATATAAGATAATTGATTGATTTTTGATTGCGTGTGCACACACAATGCGAAAACAAGAAACTTCCATCAAAATATCCAATTGCAATAACGGGAAACTTTCGGCAGTTTACTCTTCGCGAATTAATGCGATCCGTGCGCGTGTGTCTTTAATGCCGCCAGATGGCGACGGCGACTCATTACAAAACTATCTCCAAATCCGTTTCTGTTTATTTACGCTGAGAGCGGTTAGCAATTGCGATGCGAAACTTTGAACGTTATTTATATAAATAATCGATTTTCAAATATGAAATGTAACGTAATTTTGTAATATTTGTTTTAACAATTAGTAAATGATTTCAAAATGTGTACTTACAGATTTATGAAATTTTCAATTTATAATAATAGAGTAAGTCAAGAAACGTAGAATATTGAATAACATTGGAAAAATACGGAATTTCTCAAAAAATTGTTTGAAATTCTCGATTGTATCTGTAAAAAAAATGTCGATTTGAAATAATGTAATTTCTGAATTTTCAATAAGCAAAAATTTGAATTTCTTTTAAATTTATAATGATGGAGTAATTTTAAATTTATAATGATGGAGTAAATGTTTGGTAAAAAATGAAGAAAATTAGAGAATTTTTTAAAAAATAGTTTTAACTGAAAAATTTTGATGTGAAAAAATGTAATTTCTGACATTTCTTTCAACGAATTTTGAAGTTTCCTTTCAATTTATAATATTAGAGTAAGTCAAGAAACGTAGAATATTGAATAACATTGGAAAAATATGGAATTTCAGAAAAAAATGTTTGAAATTCTCGATTGTATCTGTAAAAAAATGTCGATTTGAAAAAATGTAATTTCTGAATTTTCAATAAGCAAACATTTGAGTTTTTTTTTTAAATTTATTATAATGGAGTAATTGAAGAAATGTTTGGTAAAAAAATGAAGGAAATTAGAGAATTTTTCAAAAATTAGTTTTTAACTGAAAAATTTTGATTTGAAAAATGTAATTTCTGATATTTCCTTCAACATATTTTTAAGTTTTTTTTATCAATTTATAATAATAGAGTAATTTCTGACATTTATTTCAACAAATTTTGAAGTTTCTTTTCAATTTATAATAATAGAGTAAGTCAAGCAATGTTTAGTAGAAAGTTGAAGAAAATTGGAAGATACGGAATATTTCAAAAATTAGCTTTAATTGAAAAATGTTGATGTGAAAAAATGTAATTTCTGACATTTCGTTCAACAAATTTTTAAGTTTCTTTTCAATTTATAATAATAGAGTAAGTCAAGCAATATTTAGTAGAAAGTTGAAGAAAATCGGAAGATACGGAATTTCTCAAAAATTAGTTTTATCTGAAAAATTTTGATGTGAAAAAATGTAATTTCTGACATTTCCTTCAAATAATTTTTTAAGTTTCCTTTCAATTTATAATAATAGAGTAATGCAAGAAACGTAGAATATTGAATAACATTGGAAAAATATGGAATTTCTGAAAAAATTGTTTGAAATTCTCGATTGTATCTGTAAAAAAAATATCGATTTGAAAAAAATGTAATTTCTGAATTTTCAATAAGCAAAATTTTGAGTTTCTTTTAAATTTATAATAATGGAGTAATTGAAGAAATCTTTGGTAAATAAATGAAGGAAATTAGAGAATTTCTCAAAAATTAGTTTTAACTGAAAAATTTTGATGTGAAAAAATGTAATTACTGACATTTCGTTCAATAAATTTTTAAGTTTCTTTTCAATTTATAATACTGGAGTAAGTCAAGCAATGTTTAGTAGAAAGTTGAAGAAAATTGGATGATGCGGAATTTCTCAAAAATTAGTTTGAAAGTGAAAATTGTAATGTTGTGTTTCCATATTGTTGATTTTAGCGCCATCTGGTTGTGTTAAGTTCCTATTAAAGTCATTTAAGTAATGAAGGATAAATTGAAGGAAGCTTTAAAGAAGAAACGAGGCAACAGAATCATCGAGCAATTAGGAGTAGCGATAATTAATCACCGGTTCGTATTAAAACTTAATCAACGGAAGTGAATAATATATAAACGGAGAGAGATGTAACTTTCGGCGTTTTTCTCTGTTCCTATCATCATCATTGTATATACAGTAGTAGTAAGCTGTGTGCGGAAGCAATTATTCTAATTTCCGCGCTTCGGTAGAGATCGCTCTGGGGAGGATAGAGAAAGAGAGCGTTTGGAGTCGACGACGACGACGAAGAGGTCGCCCCCAAAGGGTTTGCACTCTAATTATCCAAATGCGATGAGACGCCTGCGGTGGGAGCGACGCTTAACCGCCTCGAAACATCCTGATCATCATCATCATCCTCACGATGATCATCTCCGGAATGAAAGAGAATAACAAAAAAAAAAAAACTTACCGAGCAGCGTGAACAGACAAATGATGATGGCAATGATGAAGTCTTTGGACGGCATTATGGCACCGGCAGACAACAGCTCGAGTTCGCAGTGTCCTCCCGTGTATCCCAACGGACACACGCACTCGTACCTCAGCGGAGGTTCGTAATCCTTGCAGATTCCGCCGTTGATGCACGGCATCCACAAACATTCGTTCATATTGACGCAAGTGTTCTCGTGGAATTTGTAACCTTGCGGACACCTAAATACAATCGACAAGCACAAATTGAACAAACTTACCCTCTTCTTTGGTAAAATTTCAAAAAAACAACCCCCAAAAAACGGCACCTTCAAAGAAATTCCTATAATTTTATAATTATTTTTTTACTTTTCAAAGGATGTTTAAAGGAAATTGAAGGCAATTACCAGGAGTATAAATTTAAAAAAAAAAATGTAACTGTAAATCAACTCCATCAAAATTATTGGTGGTATTTCGGAAATCGCAAACAATCGGACTCGAAACTCAATTAAATGATGTCCAATGAAAAGCGTGAAAATTAAAAAAAAAACAACAACGGGATTCAATTGGAAATCGCGTAATTTTCAATCCAGCACTCCATGACGATGATGATGATGATGACATAAATGATGTTGACAAATGAAGTGAGCCGCAAATTTAATACAGTTTTGTGTTGTTCACGAAACACGCGTAGATTTTAGTATTTAATAGAATAAAACGATTTATCCTCATTTTGGTGAAAGCTGAAAGCATAATTATTACAATTTGTATACAATTAAAACGCGTAGTTATTGTAGTAAATCACTTGAAATTGGATCATTTCAATATTTTTCAAATTAAGTTTTGAGAAATTCCGTATTCTCTAATTCTCTTCAATTTTCTACCAAACTTTTCTTGAATTAGTCTATTATGATAAATTGAAAGAATATTGCGAAAATTTTGTAATTCAAATACCTTCTTTATGAAACATTCGCAAAGACTCATGAAATTCAGTACAAAAAACGAACACAGTTTACTCATCTGCAATCTGCATATATAAATATTTGAATCGTAGTTATGAATAGTTCGGACTTTAAATTACACCCTGGATGCATTTATCTAAACTTGTTTCCACAGTGAATCTCGTGTAAAAGTCCACTAGGAAATGAGTTTCTCATTCATTCCTTACTTTATTTTTTTCTCCTTTCTTCTAATCGTTGTCTGAATGCTTGCTCGAGTCAGCTACGTTTGCAAAAGGGAAATTCTTGGACGGAAAGTTACAGTCCGTGAAGTTAATTCGGGGGAGAGCAAAAGGTGTCCGGATTCCGATGAGGAAAACTAATTCCGGTCGCTCCAATTTTCCCATTTAACTAAGTTTTCGGAAAGGGTCGATGTTCCATCCACCTCCAACATAATATAAAATCCGGAATTCATTTCCAACTAATCCCATTATCCAATTTCGCGAAGATAAAGAAATTCAGATTTTACGAATTATCATTTAAATTATGATCACTACACGCGAGATGAAAACTCTGTTTGCGGACGTCGGAATGACGAAACTGTCCGGAATGCGTCGCAATTGCATCCCGCTCGAAAACGCAACAAATTCATAAACGCGCGCCGTTACGCGAACGCCACATTTCGGACAAATTTGAGTGTCCAACTTTGCCGCACAGAATAATTTTGGTTGAAACCGGCGCAAAATTTGTGATTGTAACACAATTGTTGTTGAAGCAAAAACGAATATAAAATGATTATATTTACACATTAATATTGTAATCGTTATTACAATTATATAAAAAACTAATATTATTACCAAAAAGTTAAATAAACAAAGTAATAATTTCAATAAATACACTTTATTACCCGGCGCTTCCACTAAAAAAACATGAAACGTAAATTTTCAATCAAATTTTTTATAATAATTCGAAAAATTACCAAATAAATCTATCTATTTCTCAACATATTATAAAATTAGAATATTTGAAGTAATTAATGAATTTATTAAATGTATTGATTTTGTAACAATTAATCAAGAAAATTGTTTTTTAAATTTATGAAATATTACAGAAAATATGTCTTCGTTCATTGAAGAATATCTTGAAAAAATACCAAATAAACCTATCAATTTCTCAACATATTATAAAATTGACTAATTGAAGTAATTAATGACTCTATAAAAAAATATGATATTAAAACAATTTATTGAAAAAAAAAATTTTTTTAATTGCTAAAAAAATACTGAAAATTTGCCATTGTTTATTGAAGAATAATTCGAAAAAATACCAAATAAACATATCAATTTCTCTACATATTATAAAATTAGAATAATTGAAGTAATTAATGAATTTGTTAAATGTATTGATAAATTTGTGATTGTAACACAATTGTTGTTGAAGCAAAAACGAATATAAAATGATTATATTTACACATTAATATTGTAATCGTTATTACAATTATATAAAAAACTAAAATTATTACCAAAAAGTTAAATAAACAAAGTAATAATTTCAATAAATACACTTTTATTACCCGGCGCTTCCACCAAAAAAAAATAAACGTAAATTTTCAATCGATTTTTTTTTTTGAATATCCAAACTAATGGAATAATGATTACAAAATATTATATAAAATCGTTAATTATAAGTATTAAAAACGATTCGTAGCAATTTTTCGATTTATACAATGAAATAATATTTAATTACCCGGCGCCTCCGCCGAAACTGAATCATCAAATTTCAAATCAAGTCTAACAATTTATTATCATTTACTTATTTTGTGTAATAAATAATTGTTTTCGGTGGAAACTGAATTCTCGTTTATTTTCCATCCCTCAACCCTCTGCTTTGATCTTATTTCGTTTGCTTTTCGTCGGTCCATCATTATTAAACCATAAAGTCTGGGCAGCAGGAGGCAATGACAAATTGCAAAATAAGAACAGAATAAATGGCCCGTTTTTCTTCTTTTGACTTACATTCTCTTTCCCCGACAGTTTTCTCCAAAAAAAAAATTTCTTTTGCGATGTTGTAAAAAAAACGAGCTTCTGGTATATTATTAAATAGTCGGGGCAACTTAATCGCGTTTTGATACGGACCCCGCAGCAATAAATAATGTTTTCAGGTTCATATATAGTTCTTTTTTTTTTGTCTTGTTCGTTCGTTCGTTCGGGTTGAACGGAAAGACAAATCGACCGACATAAATATTATTTCTGCAGACGGATTGATCGTCTGGGCATTAACTAAATGTATGGAAGTCCATTAGAGACAGACAGAGAGAGAGAGAGAGTATTTCTGGCCGTCGGTTAAATTGCTAATTGCTAATTAGTGTTTTCTAACTTTTTTAATTGTTGCGAGAGAGAGAAAAATTGGCGGACGGGCGCGCGCTCGCATTAAAACAAATTCTAACAAATTATACTGAAAAAGCTTTAGAGAAACAGAGAATTATTAATAATAATCATTATTTTTATAGTAAAAACAAACTTTTGTAATTTTATCCGAGAAAGTTTGCTTAAAACGGAAGTTTTCTATATTAAATGTGAATTTCTAACGGACTTTCGCAATTAGTTTAATTTACACTTTTTGCAAAACAACTGCGATTCAAATAATTAACATTTATTGTTTTATATCCAATTTCTCATTGACAATTTGTCTATGTTTGTTGAAGAATTACTCGAAAAAATACCAAATAAACCTATCAATTTATCAATATATTATAAAATTAGAATATTTGAAGTAATTAACGAATTTATTAAAGGTATTGAATTTGTAAGAAATAATCAAAAAAATGTTTTTTAAATTTATGAAATATTACTGAAAATATATCTTAGTTCATTGATGATTATCTCGAAAAAATACCAAATAAACATATTAATTTCTCTGCATATTTTAAAATTGGAATAATTGAAGTAATTAATGAATTTATTAAATGTATTGCTTTTGTAACAATTAATCAAGAAAAATATTTTTTAAATTTATGAAATATTACTGAAAATATGTCTTAGTTCATTGACGATTATCTCGAAAAAATACCAAATAAACCTATCAATTTCTCAACATATAATGAAAGTAGAATAATTGAAGTAACTAACAAATGTATAACAAAAAGATTATTTTATAAGAAAAAATCAAGAAAAGTATTTTTTTAAATAATGAAAATTTGTCTATGTTTGTTGAAGAATTACTCGAGAAAGTACCAAATAAATATATTAATTTCTCATCATATAATGAAACTAGAATTATTGAATTAATTAATAATTTTGTAAAAAAATATGATATTATATTAATTAACTGAAAAAAATAATTTTTAAAATTACTAAAAAAATACCGAAAATGTGCTATTTTTTTAATTGAAGAATTACTCGAAAAAATACTAAATAAACCTATCAATTTCTCAACACATAAAGAAACTAGAATTATTGAAGTAATTAATTACTTTATAAAAAGATATGATAATATATCAATTTATTGAAAAAAATAATTTTTAAAATTACTAAAAAAATACCGAAAATTTGTCATTGTTTGTTGAAGAATTACTTGAAAAAATACCAAATAAACCTATCAATTTCTCTACATATTATAAAATTAGAATAATTGAAGTAATTAATGAATTTATAAAAATATTGATTTTATAAGAATTAATCAAGAAAATTGATTTTTAAAATTAAGAAAAAAAAAACTGAAAATTTGTCATTGTTAAAAAAATAATAAATAAACTAATCAATTTCTTTACAAATAAAAAAACTAGACTAATTAAACTAATTAAAATATTAAACTGCAATGACACGATTGAGTTTTTTTACTCAATTTAGAAACGTATATTTCTTTCTACCTATTCATATTGTCAGTTAATTCAATCCCATTCCGAAACATATTTAATATTCAATTACGAACACCGGAATTTTTGCCGAGCGCAACAGCGTGATAAAAAAGGTGAATATGCGACGGGGCTTTATTACATGTTTTTTTTTTTGGTTGTTGCTACTTCATCCCTCGCTTGGTATATTTTCGCTGTGGTACGAAAATGCATGCATTATTATGTTCGTTCCTCTCCGTTAATTGTGCAGATTCATTTATTAGATGAAATTGCGCACGTACGGAAAATTAAACGCAATCCACTTTCGACAACAATGAAAATAAGCAGACAGTTGTTGCGGTTTCCAAAGCAACAAAAAAACTAGTGCAGTTACCGTGGCAACAAAACGGATTCTGCTGCTGTTGCTGCGATGATGATTTCGGATTTGTCCCGGTTTAAGTTGAACAAAAAAAGAAACGTGTGTTATGTGTGTGGAATTGGAACGAAAAAATATAACGTAATGAGCGGTGATTTACGGATGGCGATGGAGGTGAGCCAGAGGGGTCGAAAGAGATACGCGCCTCGATTATGAATTTATATGCGGGGGAATCCCGGTCGCTCGATTTATCGGCCGCACATCCATTTCAGCGGTTTGTATATTCAGTGCACATGCTTTTTTTTCGTTTCGATTTTGTTTTGTTTCGCTACGCCAGCGATGCCGATCCGCCATAAATCGCGCGATTATTAATGGAAACCCACGCAAATATTATCAATTTTCGAACAATTGTTTTTTTTTTCGCGCTCTCTCTCTCCTCTGAACGAATCACTTGATTCCGACAAAACAATTGAGTTTCATTATGTCATTTATTAGTACACTATTTGTTTTGACGTTTCTTCAGTTCTTTTTTGTTCGTTTTTCATAGACAACTGTGAAAAGTTAATTGTTAATATATGAATTTCGAAGAAACAATTGAAATAATGTGTCTTTTTTTGTTGTTCATCATCCAAACAAATTTGTCCTTGAATTTTTGAAAAACAATCAAATGTGTTGTCCAAACTTGACAATTTTTTTTACTTTCTTAATTTGTTATAACTTCAATTTTGTTATTTCTTTTAAATGCATCAAGAAATGAATAGGATGTTAATGTAATATGGAAAATATTCAGTTTTTAGACAGGAAACAGTATTATCTCATAACAATATCTCTTTGTTGGTACGACGTAAATAACCAAATGTATGAACGAAAAATATTATCAATTTTCGAACAATTGTTTTTTTTTTCGCGATCTCTCTCTCTCCTCTGAACGAATCACTTGATTCCAACAAAACAATTGAGTTTCATTATGTTTAATTTATTAGTTCACTATTTTGTTTTGACGTTTCTTCAGTTCTTTTTTGTTTGTTTTTCATAGACAACTGTGAAAAGTTAATTGTTAATATTTCGAAGAAACAATTGAAATAATGTGTCTTTTTTGTTGTTCATTATCCAAACAAATTTGTCCTTGAATTTTTGAAAAACAATCAAATCAGTTGTCCAAACTTGACCAATTTTTTACATTCTTAATTTGTTATAACTTCAATTTTGTTATTTCTTTCAAATGCACCAACAAATGAATAAGATTTTAATGTAATATGGAAAATATTCAGTTTTTAGACAGGAAACAGTATTGTTTCATTAACAATATCTCTTTGTTGGTACGACGTAAATAACCAAATGTATGAACGAAAAATATTATCAATTTTCGAACAATTGTTTTTTTTTTCGCGATCTCTCTCTCTCCTCTGAACGAATCACTTGATTCCAATAAAACAATTGAGTTTCATTATGTCATTTATTGGTTCACTTTTTTGTTTTGACGTTTCTTCAGTTTTTTTTTATTGTTTTTCAAAGACAACTGTGAAAAATTAATTGTTAATATATGAATTTCGAAGAAACAATTGAAATAATGTGTCTTTTTTTGTTGTTTATTATCCAAACAAATTTATCTTTGAATTTTTGAAAAAACAATCAAATCTGTTGTCCAAACTTGACCAATTTTTTACTTTCTTAATTTGTTATAACTTCCATTTTGTTATTTCTTTCAAATGAATAAGATTTTAATGTAATATTGGAAAATATTCAGTTTTTCGACAGGAAACAGTACTGTTTCATTAACAATATCTCTTTGTTGGTACGACGTAAATAACCAAATGTACGAACGAAAAATATTATCAATTTTTGAGCAAAAGAAATTTCATCACGCTCCAATTGTTGTTGGCCCAGAAACAATCGATTCCCATTAGTCGTTTTCATTTTGTTCCTCGCTTTCTGCCCTTCGTTTTGTTTTGCTTTTCGAGGCAGAAAACAAAAGCAAAAAACGTAAAAGGACGAAACAATTTCCGGAAGGCGAATTCTTTCGCGCGGCGCGCTCTAATAATTTCGGTCGCCGCATGAAACGAGGAGGAGGGAGAGGGTTTGAATTAAAATCGGGGGCGGCGGTGATGGTGGTTGTTAATGGGTCCATCCCGAGCCGCTCCCATCTATCGCCGTTGCACTTCCGGTTTACGCTACGACTCGTTACGACGTTACTTTACGTCCTTTCATTCTTTCCTACTTCCTTTTTCTTTTCTTTTCTTGTTCGGGCATCGCATGAATTACATTACAACAGGCGGCTGCGAAAACCGGAAGTATGAAAAAGCAACAAGCGTCTGTTGTAATGTAGGGAGGAGTGCTGAGAGATTAATAACTAAATCTTTGCCACACTACATTGACTTAGATATAGATATTATGAGTCAATTTCGTTAAATTTTCATTAAAAACAGTTTTTTTTTATATAATTATTATCAACATTTGTAACATATTTAAATTTTTTGTTCAACTAAATCTATAACAAAGTTAGTTTAGATAATCGAACAAAACTTATAGTGAAAATTGTAAATAATTCAAATTTTATAGTTTTTTTTTTGATTCTTTTGGAAATTTGAATTAAATTGAGATTATTTTCCAATATATTTCGTCTTTAAGAAATGATTTCGTAAGTGAAAAAAGTTTCGATCAAAGATTCGAATGTTATATTATTTGTATGGTGGATGCGCCGGGTGCATCCGGATATTATGAGTCAATTTCGTAAAATTTTCATTAAAAACAGGTTTTTTTTTTATATAATTATTATCAATATTTGTAACATATTTAAATTTTTCTATTCAACTAAATCTATAACAAAGTTAGTTTAGATAATCGAACAAAACTTATAGTCAAAGTTGTAAATAATTCAAATTTTATAGTTTTTTTTTTATTCTTTTGGAAATTTGAATTAAATTGAGATTATTTTCCAATATATTTCGTCTTTAAGAAATGATTTCATAAGTGAAAAAAGTTTCGATCAAGTTCATGTTATATCATTTGTACGGTGGATGCGCCGGGTGCATCCGGATATTATGAGTCAATTTCGATAAATTTTCATAAAAAACAGTTTTTTTTTTATATAATTATTATCAATAATTGTAACATATTTAAATTTTTCTGTTCAACTAAATCTATAACAAAATTAGTTTAGATAATCGAACAAAACTTATAGTCAAAATTGTAAATAATTCAAATTGTATAGTTTTTTTTTTATTCTATTGGAAATTTGAATTAAATTGAGATTATTTTCCAATATATTTCGTCT
Organism: Nicrophorus vespilloides; assembly: GCF_001412225.1. Classification (NCBI taxonomy): domain Eukaryota; kingdom Metazoa; phylum Arthropoda; class Insecta; order Coleoptera; family Silphidae; genus Nicrophorus; species Nicrophorus vespilloides. The sequence continues at coordinate 44,552 of NW_017099679.1, forward strand.
TTAAGAAATGATTTCGTAAGTGAAAAAAAGTTTCGATCAAGTTCACGTTATATCATTCGTATGGTGGATGCGCCGGGTGCATCCGGATATATTATCCGCCGCAAAAGTCGTACATCAATGCAAGAAGGGTTGTCCATCGTGGTGTGAGTGAGGGGCAGCAAATTTGTGGGAATCCCTTACTTATTGAATATTTCAAGCCTCTATGTATGTGGTAACGACGTCCGTCCGTACATTTTTTTCCCCCTAAAACCCGCTTTCCGAACTTCATAAGTCTCACGTTTATTTTAAGCACGTCCCCGCGCGAACGTGAGTCGCCTCATAATTCACGCGAGAAGATTTACCACCGCATCAGATGAATCCAAAATGAAAACAAAAAAACAAAAAAACAAAAACGAGAGAACAATATGTAGTTAAAGTGTATGCAACTTTTATATAATTGCTAACGTTTAAATAAAAAATTTGCATACCTCAATTTCTTCACGAAATTGTAAAATATATTGCGCGTAAAATCTGACATTCTAAATCGATGCCTCTCGTTAAGTTTTTTTTCTTTATGCTCGCCGTAAAAGGTGTAACTTAACACGACTGAATAATAAAAAAAAATGTTACCGAACTTAATGAATGGAAATAATAATATGCATGAGAAATAAGAAAGGAAAATGCGCGGAAATCGCTCCTTTCGTAAAGTTTTCCGCTCAGAATTTCCATCGCCAAATTAAAAAAAAAAATAGAAGTAAATTGTGTGCGTCTTTCACTTCTTACTTTTATACTTTTATATATATATAAATGAATATTCTCTACGTTTCTTCTCTAATGACTTCAATTTGCAACCGCTTCGCTATCGGGAAAAAGTGTAAAAGATGGAATAAAAAAAAATTGCTTTCGAGCATTAGTTAGATGAACTTTTGCAACTTGTTTCATTGCGTTCAGAAGAAATATTTTTAGAAGCAAATTATTAATAATTTTAAGCTGGACACAACACCTCCCTTATTCTATTTTTTTTTCCAAAAAAGAAATTACTTAAAAGTGATTATTTTTTAAATACATCTCTAACATTTTGTTTGTTTGTGGATGCACACAAAACTAATATTTGCGATGAAACTTCGATGCGCAAAACGGATGAAATGTAAATTTCGGATTTTTTATTTGAACGATGTCCGTCGCAGATTCGCTCGTCCGGTTCACGTGTTTTCCGGTTTGATTTTCCTATATATATATATATATTGTTCATTTGTTTGCATGTTTAGAAATCCGAGGAGAGTTTCATTTACGAATTGAATCGCATTTGAATATCGCTCGAGGCGAATACATAAATAAATAGAAATACGTTTTTCATGAAAAGCAATAGTGCGGTAGAGGATTGCAGCAAGTAATGGGATGGTCTGCATTTGATATGCTTGTCATTGACGTTGCGGGGGAATTGTAGCAACGTAATCGTGATAATGGGGTGGAACCGAGGATAATCGCACGATCATTATGATGATGATGATGATGTGAGTAGGGCGAAGATTTAATTTCTGGTAATTGCCTTCAATTGTGTGTGAGGGTACATGGGAGAGGAGGAAGAGGTCTTGTTTGAAGACGTGTGGGTGGCTCAGGTAAATATGGGAGGGTGGCGCGCGCTAATTGATTTATTAGCTTGTATGCACGTGACCCTCCAGTTCCGCAATAATTCACGAGTTTGAAAACACAAACATAGGGATCCGACGTTCGGAGAAGTGATCTATCTCTATCTACTACTACTACTACCTCTAGAAATCTAACACTACAGCTCTAAGATCTACACCAAAACACGCATGACTCTTGGAAAACAAAAAACAAGCCACATTTTTCTGAAGTGAAATCAGTATGAATTGGGACATTTGGATTAGTTGATTAGCTCACTGAGAATGATGAGCAAGCAGACGAGGATGGCGGCCAGTGCGCCCATGCTCAGCTTAAGCGTCTGTCCTTCCTGGATGAGCTCGCAGTTTTCGCCCCAGAAGCCGTCCGGACAAATGCATCTGTAGCGCAGCCGCGGCTCCTGGTTGATGCAAGTCCCACCGTTCAGGCAGGGCAGATCCAGACACTCGTCCTTGTCCATGCAGTCCTTGTTATCCGGCGACATAATTCGCCCCTCGCCGCAACTACCCGACAAACCGCCACAAAACAACAACAACAACGTTTCAACACATTTCCTTTTCTTCGTATACAACAACAGTAACAACAACAATAACAACTGGATTCAGTCCGAAAATGAAATCTAAGCTAATTCGGTTCTCATGATTCCACGCAAAACCTTTACACATCCATGTCCATTTTCACCCTACAAAAAAATGCTGTACCAAAACAATTCTTCGCATCATTTAAGCAACAAATAATAATTTAAACATAACATTTCCATCGTCTATGATAACATTAACCTAATGAAATATTTGCTTTAAATTTATTAGAAATTACAACTTGTTCAATGTTTGCAATTTGCAAATGAATTCATTATAATTTAGAGAATTGGAGAAAACATCTAATTATCAATAAATTTATTATAATTGTTACTATTATTATCAATAATCAAGAGAAGAAAATCATTAAGATCAATTTTTATATGGGACACTACACCTCCTAATTATATTGAATTGAGTATTTGAAATACATTGCAAATTGTTGTTTATTTAGTTAAAATATATTAATTATTGCATTTGTATGAATTTATTACTTGATTTTTATAGAAACTTATTCAGTAAATGAAGATTTGTAAAGATTACCTAAATACAATAAAAGTTAACTTTTCAGAAAATACTTGAATCAAGGACACAACACATCCTTTTCAGTTTTTTTTTTTGCAGAAATATCAACATTTTTTTTGTCAAAATTACTTTATGTTGATGAAATTATATTAATTATATGATATTTCATTGAAATAATTATAATTTAGAAAATGAGAGAAAACATCTAATTGTTATTAAAAACTTTTTACAAATTGATTTGTTTATTTATTACTTGATTTTTCATACTAAACTATTCAGTAAATGAAGATTTATATGAGAGTGTACGAATTTTTCTTAAATTTTTTTTAAATCAACATCATTTTAAAGTTTTCGTCAAAGTAATTAATTAAATTTCATAAAAGAATGAAAATCTAAGAAATTTTTCGTAAATAAGGTAAAATAAAACTCATAACAACGTCTATGAAGATCACTGGAAGATTAATGATAATTATTTAACAGTAAAACATATTTAATTCCTATACATACAAAAACGTTGATAAAATGGACGTGGATGTGTTTATAGCTGTATATATATAAAAAAAACATATTTACAAGTTCATTTTGTGTCATTTGTGTTAGTAATTTGTGTATGAGTCAGTCTGTTGAAACCAAAAAAACAAAAGCGTTTATCGAAACAAAAGAGGTAGAGTAAAAAAAAACAATAGAGAAAGAAAGAAGGAAGAGTATGTAGAAAACAAAGAAAAGTTCAATGCACACAAGATTAATGCACACACACATAAACCAAACGAAAAATATAAAAACGCAAATCACAAAACAACATCGACTACAATCAATATTTATGTATACGCTAATCGAATACTTTCAATTGGGAGGGAAAAATCATAATATGGGAAAAAAACAATCAGAAAATTTGGTCCAAAATAATAAATTTCTTATAGAGAAAATGATACTGATTCTGATTATTTTATATTTCTCAATATTAGAGAATTGTTGAAACAAAATTGAGAATTTAAAGAATTTAGAATATTTATGTATTCGAATTCTCTCTTGCGTTATTTTCCGAGCGTTCTCGACTTTCGTTTTTAATCACGAAAATTCCTGCGCAAGGAATCCAGTTAATTCTTTCAATATGGAACAGAAATAAAGTTAAAATTAAATTAACGAGAAAAAAAAAATGTAGATTTGCTTTTTAATTCGAAGCCACAATTGTAAATATTAATACATTTTGCTTCGTTTGGGAATTTTCTGATTTAATTTATAAAGTTTGCTGCTAATGCTGCAATTGCTGCGAGAGAAAGAGAGGAACTCTGGGAATGGAATGGTGGGACAAAAGGACCATAATTATTCTGAGCTTATGGAATACTCATGGAGTGAAACGCTTGCAACACGGATCGAGTGAGCGTAGTTTTGCATAAGCCCCCCCGATGGCGACATTCAACTGTTGATCTGAATGAATCATCAGAAATCCACTTCCCAACCTCCTCTTTCATCCCAAAACCTGAATATTAATTACGTTTATACAAATTCAGCTCATCACGGTTTGTTTTTAACCAACCAATTACATTTTGATTGTTTAACAAAATTTTAGATTTTAATAAAATTTGTAAAATTTTGTTCATTTATTCTATTTATATAATAGTTTTCAATTTTAATCATATAATTGTTGCAGTAATCAAAAAATAATTAGTCTACAAAAGTTTTTAAAATTTTTGATACACCTTCTAAAAAATATTTTTTTTTGATAATCGATCATTCAACATATTGAATTGTTTAATTGAATCATTTATTATTTGTAATTGAAAATGTAGTAATAAGCAATAAAAAGTTTGTCTAAAATTTTTATATTAAGAGGAGAAATGTTCAATTTGAAGTATTGCGTTGTGAGTCTAGTTGGTTTACAAAAGATGTTGGTTTCTTTACGATTCCCTCGATATTGTTAAGATATTTAGATGCTGGAGGAGAAAAATGTATATGATCCGTGGGCTCGTATAATTGGGTATAAAGGCGCCCCAGAGACGCGAGAGCGGTTGCCGTAACGAAACAAGCCCTCTTTGCTCTGTCTTTCGTTAAGCTTTAATGATGAAAAGTCCGTGTTTCTCTTCAAAATACATATATATTCAAAAAATTTAAAACACAAAGCGAAAAAGTTCCCTTAGTTCTTTCGCTTCATTTAAAATATTACAATAAGTATTTCAAAAGCTTATTTTTTCTAGACAAAATGTAATTATTAAATTATAATGATTTGACAAATTATATTTATATTTGGAAACTTTCAAATTGTTAAGTTGGTCATAGCAAATAAAGACAACCAAAGATACATCGATTATTGTCATGGCAACCCAAACTACAAGAAAATTACTAATTTTAATATTTTTTCCTCAATTCTTCAATAAGCGGATTTTTTTTATATTCTTGCTTTTGATAATTTTTTTTTGTAAATTTTGTATTGGTAACGCAATTCAAGAATTCGTGTTTTCTGTTGTCCATTCGTAAATGAGCGGATATTTTGTATTCATGCGTTGGCAACGTAATTGCAGACGTTAAATCAGATACAGGCAACCCAAGCATCTCCGATAATTGCCTTGGCAACCCAAATTGCTTTCGACCTTTTAACCCGAAATCGGTTGTTATATCAAAAAGAAATATTCAAATTGCACGAGTTTCAAACTAATAATTAATTAATGATAATCATGAAAAAAAAAACTTGTTAATATAACTTTGCCGCTGTAATAATCCAAAACATTGCGGTTACAATATTCGGGACGTGAAAAAAAAGTAGGGTTAATCTCCGGGCGTCGGTTTAGCATAATTACTTCGGAATTAGTTAAGGAAAAATCCGCCAATTAAGCCGTTCCAACTATCTCAGCGAAATGATTAATTAATCATCAAATAAATCTCAAGAATCTCGAAGCATTTAATTGAACCCCAAACAATGAGCTTTCATCTAAACTTTCGGAATTTCCAATTACCTTTCTACAAACAATTCTAAAGTTGTTTGTTTTTTTTTCGTTTGTGCGCGTGTGTATATTTGGTTGTCGACCAAATCGATTATTTAAAAAAGCGTTTTATTTTTATTGTTTTTTCATAGAGGGCGCTATGCGTGTTTTCCATTCATTCATTTATTCATTATTTTTTCTCTTCTCTTCTCTCCATTTGCGCGCTATTTACGAGTTTCCTGCTTTGGCGCGGCTTTTGTATTATCCACTCAACATTTATGCGAGTGAATAAATACGCGCAATTTATTTTCATAATAAATAATGGTGTGAGGAGAGAGTACACAAAAAAAACATTCGGAACGAGTGAATAAAAAACAAAAATGGATTACAAAACATATTGCGAAAACAAATGCTGTTAGCGCAAACCATAATAATATTAATAATCATCATCATCATCAGAATAATAATTATAACGCATTAATAACGACGGAAACTAATTGTAATTCATTGTAAAGCGATTTTTACTCGTTCCGCTGCATTAGCCACAGCGCCAATTAATTGTAAACATTGAAAATCCGCATGGAAAAATTTTAATAATTCATACATTATTCAAATTGCGCAAATTGTTAGAGAAATACAAAATATTATATGAAATTTACATTTCATATAAAGCTCTGCTCCCATATTATACCCGAAACGAGACATACATTTGTGTTTCACCTAATAGTTGAAAGATCTTGACAGATGACATACTGACAACTGACATATTTATGTCAAATGTCAACTATTGGGTGGATGTTTGATATAATTCTTGAAAGATATTTCGAACCATTGACAGCTCTCATTATATACATAGAAATTGACGTATACTTCTGTCAAACATCAAATGGATGTTTCATATAATGGATGAAAGATATTTCAGCTATAAACGCACGAAAACGTAACATTGACAGCTGTCATTATATACATAGTAATTGATGTATACTTCTGTCAAACATCAAATGAATGTTTCATATAATTGATGAAAGATATATACATAGTAGTTGTTTTATCTGACGTATACTTCTGTCAGCTATAAACGCACGAAAACGTAACATTGACAGCTGTCATTATATATATAATTCTTGAAAGATATTTCGAACCATTGACAGCTCTCATTATATCATATGACGTATACTTCTGTCAAACATCAAATGGATGTTTCATATAATTGATGAAAGATATAACATTGACAGCTGTCATTATATACATAGTAATTGACATATACTTCTGTCAAACATCAAATGTATGTTTCATATAATTGGTGAAAGATATAAAGTGACAGCTGTCATTATATACACAGTAGTTGTTTTATCTGACGTATACTTCTGTCAAACGACAAATGGATGTTTCATATAATTGATGAAAGATATTTTAGATATAAACATACTAAAACATTGACAGCTGCAATTAGTGTCTGACATAGAGAGTGGATGTGGAATACAATTATAGAAATATGTTTTAAGTACAATTTGATCAAATGTGAAAAACGTTTCAAGATTTTAATTAAATTAAATCTTAATTAATTAAAACGAAATTTATTCGTCAGACAAAAAGTGTTCGAGTCGCATATCTATTTAGCTTATTAAATGTTCAAAGTAAGAATGGCAATTGTAAATAAAGCGTGGACGATGTAAAACAAAAGTTTCTTCTTTTGTTTCGTCGCCGGCTTCGAGAGGAGGACAAGACGAAATTTAATTTTCGGGTTGGAAAATAAGTTTAGTGCATTAGTTAGCTGCTGGTGAAGGAGGCGGCGGCAGGCGTCTGCATTCTATATAGAATGCAGAAAGAGAGGAGAATCTGTGTCTGCTAGTCTGGAGACGTTTAAGTTGCCGTCGTAAAATTGCGATTCCTCGGAGCGACGCTCCGTGTAAATAAATAAAAACGTAAAAATCCACTCAAATAAATTTTTTGAAAAAAAAAATAAATAAGACGATAGTCCTGTGCTCCTCTTTCCTTCACTGCGATCGATAGCGAAATCTAGTATCCGGGAGTGCAGACGGAAATTCAATTTTCCTTCGTAACCAAACGCAATTTCAGAGAAATAAAAATAATGCGAGCAAGAAAAATGTAGCAATAAAATGCCAATTATTTAAGTTTTCAAGTATGCAATATCTATAAGATACGTTTTATAGTTCAATAATAATTTCAAATAATAAAAAGACAAGTTTATACTTCTATAACGTTTATGAGTAATTAGTTTAAGAGTCAAGGAAATTTATGAAATTTAAATTTGAAAAATGTCTATTATTTCATTAATCGCAGAAATCAAAATATTATTTGAAACAACAATTTTAAGTTTACTTTAATTTGAAGACTGGCGACATCTGTAAGTAATAAAATCAATGAGTCTAATTAAAATAATTGAAAAAATAAAAGTTATAGCCGAATTGATAAAACTGAGAAAGGAAAATCGAATGAATTCAGAGATTTATATCCGGATTTTCGCTGAAAACTTTCCATTATTGATTTGGAAATCCATTAAAGTTGAGCATGTGGAGAATAGTGGCGCGCGTTTAATTAATCATCGAGCATCCACAATAGATTTGCCAACAAGTGGAAAAAAAAAACAGAAAATATATAAAAAAAAAAGTTTTAATTCGTTTTTAAAGCCTAAACAAAATAATTACATCCTTATTGCTCTCATTTTTTTTACATGAACAACGGCCGCCTGCGATATGCAAATGTGAATAATCGCATCAATTTTAATTACGGCTTCAATATTGAAGCGTATTCATTATTTCGCCTCATATTTTACATTTTTTTTTGTGTTTGAATTCCTTTCAGTATAAAAAGATGAATTATTTCAGTGTTTTTAAACCTTTTTTTAAATCAAAATTGAATTTTTAGTTACAATTTGCATTTGGAACATCTTCCAAGATCTGTAAAGTGACTATGTTAGATGAGAGTGTAGTCATCAATTTTCGAGGAGTTTCGGTCCAAAATACTACTCAATAACTAATACAATTAGTCGAAAGATTGCTTTATAATTGCTTCGAATCGAGTGGGCGGCGAAATAATTATAATTTAGTCAAAGTCGAGTGTAAGGACTGAAAAAGTAAATAAACACGGAGGATGCACAAGTATAAAAAAATATATAGTAGGTTAACCGCGTTACATAATTCACCCGTTAAGCAATCAATTACGTTCCAATCTTTCGCCGCGTAAACATAATCCAATTAAAGTATAAATTGATTGAGAGGCGGCGGCGGTGGAAGCTTCGAAAGTCGGTTAACTTCTTTTTTTTTTTTTTCTGTGTTCATCTTTTCGCCCTTAATTCGGTTGCACACGCGGTGCGCTCTTATTTCGTCTAACCCGTCTATCTCTGGATTATGTAATATATCTTTTGGACGGCGGAAGAAGTTCGCGCCGTAAATCCGTTCGCAGACAGTCGGACATAATGGAAAATTATCGGCTCCCCCGAACTGCAAAGCCATCTCTGATCTACGACGGTACCGAGAGAAGACCAAAATAATACCGGCGGCCACTCCAATTATTCGACCATCGCTGACCTCCCACACACCAGATTAGCATCTAATCCAGTCCAAAAGCTTTACTGCTGCTGCAGCAGCATTTTGTTTGAAATTTCGCCTAATTTCTAACCTCGAGATCAACGCTCCAACCGTACAGAAGCTACATAGTTCAACTGTTTTCGCTGCAAACAAATTTCGGCGAATTTTCAAAGTTTTATGACGATATCAATAAAATTCTGCAATTTGGTAAACAAATTCCAGGAAATTTCTCTAACGACAAAAATTGCATACCTGGAAAGTTTTATTGCCCACCCTAATGACCGAAATGCTAATACCCAATACATTTTTTTTTGCTATAAATTGAAGGGCTTATTCTACCTTCAGCACAGTCAAAGTTTGTTCACTGAACAGTTAACATCTCGTGAGTTCTCTTCTAAGTTGATCTAAGTTAAGTCTGAAGATGTGTTCGAAAAAGCAAAAGATGAAGTCGTCCACGAAGGAGCAAGCTGATTCTAAGCCGTATTCGAGGAGTCCAAATTCTTCATCAAATCACAACAGAAGTGGAGAGACGCAACATTCAAGAAGTGCAAAGACCTCGCCAACACACAGTAAAAGGAAAGAGATGAAACATTCAAGCAAATTGAGATCAAATTCAAAGAGCGCAAAATCACCGTCAACTTATACCAGAAGAGAGTTGATGTTGAGTCGTCATGTGTTGGGAGCTGTGGAAATTAAAAACCTGCACTTTTCTGTGACCGAGGAGACTTTGAGGAAGATCTGCGAACCTTTCGGTTTAGTGAAATCAGTGATTTTCGTGCGGAAAGGAACGCAGAGCATCGATGGAATTGCCATAATAATGTTCAAGTGCTGTCCGGACGCTTTAAACTTCATTGGTAGATATGAAGGTGAACTGTTTTATGGAAAGGTGCTCGATTTGGACCTCCTAAGTCCGACAATTCGCAAGGAAGATGATAAAAGTTCGTAAAAATCTGGTTCGAGCAACAAGAGCGGAAATTCAAGAATGTTTAATGGTTCCATTTTTTGCAGCATTTATAAAATATTTGTAATTTGTTAAAATTATATTTGATTATATAAGTTCTTTTTTTCCAATAAAATTACTATTTTATATACAAAATTCCATTGTTTTACTCAACAAACTGTCCACTAAAGAAGTTGACAATCCTCCACGTTTCTATTGCTTATTTTGAATTTTTGTTCATGATTGATTATAGGAAAACTGTTATAGTTAGGAATTTGGAAAACCTTATACTTTAATTGGAGTGTTAAATGATCCGAGAAAACATTTCATGATTTTAGCTCAAAATTGACAATTTTTTCAACTTTGATGATCGATTGTAACTAGAATTGGGAAAAGAGTGCGTTTGAAAAGTTACATTTTAAATTAAAACTTTCTTAGAAAAAATAATTTAGATTTATGGTTAAATTTTATTACTAAAGAAACACATTTCTTTTCAAAAATAGTTACAAATTGATGTAATAAGTACAGAAATGATCTATTTTTTATGGTAAGAACGACAGAAACTTTTTCATGATTGATTGTAGGAAAACTGTTGTAGTTAGAAATTTGGGAAAGGGTGCGTTGAAAACCCTATTGTTTTATATTTAATTGCTGTGTTAAATGATGGTTGTATCAAGTAAAACAATGAAATGAGAAAGAATTTCTTGATTTTCGTTCGAAATTCACTATCTTTTTCAACTTTGATGATCGATTGTAGCTAGAATTGGGAAATTTGGAAAATTACATTTTAAACTTTCTTAGAATAAATAATTTATGATTTCTGGTTATTTCAATAAAATTATTTAAGGAATTCTTGCAAATTTTATACCTGCAAATTCGTTTTTAAACAAAAAGGTATAAATTGATGTAATAAGTACAGAAATTATCTATTTTTATGGTGATGTCAATAAAATTTCTAATTTTTCCAGAAATTTTTATTGTTCTCAAAAAAGTTTTATTGTCCTAAGGACGAAAATGTCATTTATTTCGGTATAAATTCAAGGGCTTATTCTACCTTGAGCACTTGAGGAAATTGTAGAATATTTAATGATTCTTTTTTACAGTGTTCATAAAATTTGTTATTTGTTAAAATTACATTTGTTTATGTCTTTTTTTCTCATAATAAATCATGATATTTCAACAAAATTCAATAATTTTATTTAAAAAAAATCATAAATGAAATTTTAAACTTTAACTTCTTTTAAGTATTTTCATACATAATTAATGAAAATTTAAATTTCTTAGATAG